>NC_054540.1:34333053-34493053 GCF_017654505.1 Polyodon spathula | reverse complement strand
AACAGTACCAATATTATTAATAATTTAGCTTCCTTAAACTTACTCCTGCAGCTTACGATGTTTGTTTTGGATTGTCCTTTTACTATAGCGAACAAAAAGGATTTGGACCCAAACAGGGTTGTTACAGCAAGGGTGTACTGTATTTAGTATTTGACTTAAATGCTTAATACAACTCTTAGTGCACATTTTAATATATAATGTGTGCACATTTGTCATTTCATTTTTTGTTATTTTTCACCACCCATAGTGATCAACATTTAACAGAGGGTATAAAGAAGTTTGGATCAGAATCCAATAGCATACCTTACAAAAAGTAACATACTGCAAGTATACTTGTGCCAGAATTGTTTGGTTTTAGTATACTATTGGTACCATTATTCTATCCAGATACGGTGCTAGGATTCACTGGGCCCTGGTGCAAAAAAAAAAACACACACACATACATGTACATTTTTGGTCAAAAACATTTCAATAGCAAGCAGCAAAAATGTCTGTTCTCAATAATTTGAACAACATGGAATCGTCCTTTGACTGTTACAATAAGCTATTAGTGAGATTTATATTTCATACTTATTAAATATTACATTTTTCGTTATTTCTGAAAATGTATGAAAGTATATTTCATCGCTCGTTTTATTCTAGTGCAGTTCTAAATCTCTGAGTTAAGAATTTCACTGCTTGAAACAGGGATACTACTGTAAATACACACTTTCGCATTATACAGTGATAAAAATGGATAAAACTAGCTGCAGTGACCATGTGGAAAAGAATGGATTGAAAAGGGGTCAAGTATCAAAGGCGTTATAATGCAATTTAAGATCATGGTTATCAGAAAAGCTGATTCATCCAGCATTTGTCATGCTGCTGAAAAATTTGTCACCTAACACACAGGTGGGGACATTTCCCAAAAAGCAGCAGAAAATGCTTTTAAAAAAAAAAAAAAAAAAAAAAGTGCACAGTAAATGGTTTAAAAGTGGGCCGACAACAGCAGATGGAATTATAGAGCAGCAGCAGAACTGCCAACCTCCTCCTCGCACGAAAAATAAAGCCAGAGGAAAGACCTGAATTGGAGACATCGGATTGGAAATGTACAACAGCAAATATAAGGTACTGAATCATGTATTGTACACCCGTTCTAAACGGGAAATAAGTTAGCCGTGATATTAGTTAGCGTTTGCCTTTTTGAGCCTTTCTACGCATTCACAAGGTTCTCTGTGTTCATCAAAAATTACAGGACGCCATTTGTATTTTTTTGAGAAACGAAAACAAGTTTTGCATTGCAGACAGTAATTTTTGTTTAAATATGTTGCCATCTTATTAGTGTATTGCAGACAGTATTTTTTCTTTTTTAAAGGTTACGTTTATCATAATGTATATTTACGTTTTGTTTATTATAAATACATTTTATCTTCAGGAAATTGCTTGCTATATTTTAGCTTTTTTTTTTTTTTTTTTTTTTTAACATAAATATTAAAAAAATGTACTTTGTCAGTATAATTTATGTCTATGCATCGTTAAATTCGCTACTTGCCAAATGTGTATTACCTTTAAAAAATGTCATTCGTGGACATGTCATATATGCTGTGGGGTAAGCAAATAAGTGTTTATGTAAGCTTACTTTAACAGTTATATTATTTTCATGGTAAACTGCTTGGTGACTTTGAACCTTTTCAATAAATTGAGAGGGAAAGTGGGTACAAACATGTTTGTTCATGTAGAGAATAATGTTTTTGATGTTGTAATCAAGTCTACGTGGGATATCTGCTTGAAACAGGGAAACTGCTGTAAATACACACTTTCCAAGACCCTTGACTTTACAAGCCAAGTTGTATTTCACATTTTTTTTTTTTTTTTTTTTTTTTTTTTGTTTTAATGAAAATAAAACAACCTTGCCTTATATTTGGGCTAATACGGGTATATACCAGTGTGTGTTCATGGTGTTTTCCAATAAAACCTCAATCATCTATTTATAAAAAAAACTGTAAAAAACTGACGTGCACTAAAAGGTACCGTATCTGACTCATTGCTTACTTCTAAAATCCCATGCTATATTCAAGTAAGTCGTCCTCCAGATAATCACTGTCGAAAAAGCTTGCGCCACAGAAGAAAGAATTATTTTGGTGAACGCATTTCGCAGTCAAGTCCTCTCTTTCGACTTGTACAAACCACACCCAGGAGTGAAATACAGCACTCTTTTCCTGTAAAAGCATGCATCCGTTTTTCCGGCAGGCTGGAGTTCGTGCAACACCCCCCCCCCCACGCACGTATTCACCATACTATTAACATGTTTATTTTTTTATTTTTTATTTATTTATTTATTTATTTTTTTTACCTCAAACCTGTAGGTCAGTCATACAGGTCAAGAACAGTTTCCCTTTTGAAATGTCACAGGTGACGTGGCAGAAAAAGGCTGTGTTTTTAGTAGGCGTGGTCAGTGACCCACGTTAGCACTAGAACTGCCATGCAGGTCAGTTTGACCTATTTTTCATTTAAATGGCAATTACTCTTCCACTGTAAACTGTACGTCTGTCTGTTTTTTACTTTTCCTAAATATGAATTAAATATCCTGACGGAGTTTGATAGCCAGAATCACAAAAATGAAAGTTATAAACAGTTCTACCTAGAACAGACACGTGGGTTAATGTGCCACATGCATTACAATACATGTCTCTTTAAATAGCATAAGATATTGTATTTTTTTTTTTTTTTTTTTTTTTTGTAAAAAGTTGCAACAAACAAGACACGCTGCCTCCTCCTAGCACACGTGGTTTTTTTTTTTTTGTTTTTTTTTTTTTTTATTTCAAGCCTGTAGACTGTATACAAGACAGAGATTGCTATATGATTATGGATTTGTCAAGATGCCAACTCAGTGAAAGCCTATTGCTTTTTTTTCCAATGTATCTGGTTGTAATCAATCCTTTGTTTTGTTCCACAAATGCAACTGGGAATATATCAGAAGGAAATATTTAATCTTGAAAGTAGTCATTTTGATTGGAATACAGCAAGCTGCACTCAGATGCATAGCACAAACTGAAATGGCAGGTAGGATAAAAACTTATATGCCCAATATGAAACGTATGCTATATACTCGTTATTACTTTTAGAAAAAAAAAAAAAAAAAAAATTAGGTTTTTACAGGTTTGTATACACCAGTTTACAGAATAAAGTTCAATGGAACTGCACCTGTTTTTACAACACAGCTCCTGGATGAAGGCAGTCAGCTGGAATAGAGTACATGCAGCCATCACATCGGAAGTACTGTTATATTTTCTTTTTATGTAGTATTAGAAACAATGATTTCGGTTTTATAGTTGTGTGTACATATACCCATTTACACCTGTACATGGGTACATGTACATACCCATTTCTTTTGAAATGTGTATTCTATTATATTTTTTCACTGTTTGTAGTCGTGCTGTATAAGCGCTCATTTAAAAAAAAAAGCCTTTTATGTTTAATTTTCCATGTAAATACGGTGTTTCTGCAATGCAAATGTTAGATAAGATATTCAAGAATAAAACTTTTCAGTTGTATTTGACAGCATGTCTTTCATTTTCATAATGAAGCAGTTTAAAAATGTATGGGTCAAAGTGACCCACATGCCGGTTCTAGGTAGTTCAAAAATCTGGTGATTCTAGTGTTAGTCACGTTTTAGTGGACTATATAAATTTTTTTTAGAATAATGCCAATATTCTTAATAAACACTGCTGCATCCATTTTAGTGATAAAAAAAAAAAAAAAAAAAAAAACACATGCAAGATACACCTAGTTCCATTTCTACTGGAACGGGTCAGATTAGTAAAAATTTAAAAATGCAACACAAATCTGGGATGCATTTGTTTGCCATAAGTATCCACAATATTAAAATATAGATTAAGACATTTAGCTTGACTCAAAACAGAGAATGCCAATATTTGTGTAGAGACTCACTATAACATTTGCTCCAACTGCCTCTGGTTAGGAAGTTTCAAACTTAGTTCAATACTAGATTATCAATCAATATTTATTTTATATAGCGCCATTCATAGGGGGCCACCATTACAAAGTGCTTTGAAAGATAGTGAGGAACAATACATCAACATTAAATACAACAGTGCATTAAATACAAACAATACAAACCAATGCAAATATATTATGCCTGTATTTAATGTATTAAATGCAAGGCTAGGATTTGAATTTAACTCATTAATGCCGATAGTGCCCTAGAACATCATTCCAGAAGCACTTTAATGCATCCTGTTTTTCTGTTTTTATGAAATTGTTTGGGTGATTTGACACTAAATGTTTATTTATTTATTTTACGTATAAACTGTTCCCCAAAAGTAACTACTGCTGGGTTAAGAACTAGTACTGTAGTTTTTAAAAATATTAATGTTTTATTAAAATGGCCTGGAGATACTGTAAATGTATAACTAAAATAAAATGTTTGAATTTATTGCAAATACAGAAGGTTGTGTGTGTGTGTTTTTTTTTTCTGGACCCCAACTATAACGCCACCCACGCTTACTGCCCGTTTTTTCCACCCATGGCCCTTGCCAGGCGGTATAAAAGAGGGTTCAACCTGGATTCACTGCTGCACCAACTAGGGATGTGCTTTTGGGTATGGGGGTCCTCCCTCAGGGTGGGTGCAAGTGGCAACGCCTCCTACCGAAAACAAATTACTGGGTTTTGCAGGGGTCATATTCTACCGTAGCACTTTTCTTACACTGTCTTGTACACTAGGTATTCAGTACATATTATACGAAAGCACAACTGCTATAGGTACTTCCCCAATGGCACACGTTTGGATGATGTTTGATATTTATTTTATAATTACTATTATTATTGTTATCAGCTTTTTGTTTTTATCTCTATATTGAACACAGGTATGTAGTGTACAGGAGCATAAAGGATCAATGAAAAAAACAGTTTAGGTCATTTATTTGTGTTTTATTCATCATATGTTAACATTTTATAGCAATTACAGGTTTGAAAACATTATTATTATTATTTTCAAAATCTAGTACCTGGGAAGGGGTTTCATTTTTACATCTGGAGTTAAAGTGGTTAAAGGTATTTTACATTTTTTGTAAATTAGCAGGTGATACTGTTTTCTTAATATCTGAATGCAAAAGTCAAACTTTCCCTGGCAAAAACTACCCCCCCCCCCCCCCCCCCCTCCCCCCCCTCCTTCGATTGCAAGGAAACCTAGATTGCTATTTATAACGGCTGCAACAAAATGTACATTGACCTTCGAAGGTTCGGAATACATTACCGAAGGTAGGTTTGAACCTTCATGGTACTAATTTGCATAATTTACTGGTGACGTCACCATAGCCACTTGTTTATTTGATTGAAAAAAAATATTATAGGTAATCCGCATAAATGGAATAAAACAAACATTCACATGTGTTTTAAAAATACGTTATATAGAACAGTAAATCATGTTTTCATAATTTCAATAAAAATACATTTTTATTTACACGTAATTGATGCTGTTTGCAACAGTAAGCTTGCACTGCACCATCACCAACAGCAAAACAAAGCTTTATTTAACAGTCACTGTTCCAAGCAGGTAATCAGTCACATTTTACTGTGACAAAAAATATTAATAATAATATAAACTTATGCTTGTCAAGTGACCTCGGAGATTGGTTGTGCCTCCATGATACATAAACGGTCGCTTGCACAGTTTGCATTCAACTTTTGGTTTGGTCGTCTGGGTATTTAACAAAAAGCAGAGGAGTTTCGAGACATTTCTTTCAATACAGCTTACGCTCTCGAAATAGCAAATGAAAAAATTAAACGTTTGCCTCTGGATAACATGAGCTGGTGGGGGAAGGCGCTCTTTTTTAAATAATTATTAGTGTACCACAGGTTACTATTTAAGAGCAGAGATGAGTCGTTCATTTTTTCAACCACAAATAAAATATGTATTGCCCAAAAAAAAAATAAAAAAAATATTAAATACTAAAACGATTTACATTTACGACATTGCACAAGTAAGCTTTCGATGATTATTACACGTCGAGTTTATTTAAAAAAAAAGATTTCTTCATTTACCCCAGAAATTTGGAATACTGTTACAACTAGTTTAAACAAAACTACGTTGACAATAAGTAGGCTATCCTGCTGCAGTCGCAGGTCTGTTTGAGACATTGGCCTTGTTCTTATAGATCAGATTTCCGCAGTTCTGCACAGTGCCGGACAGAATCTCAGACATGCGCTGTAGACATCACTCAGCACTCACAGTAATATGCAGATTCTGCATAGCCCAACGCAGCTTTGATGTTTATCTATTACATTAAACTGACTGTTGATAAACCAGACAAAAAATGTTAATACAGTACTTTGAAAACGTGTGCTACGTTGCAAGGTTTGGAGAAGGCATTTCTTTAAAAGCTGCGTGTGACGTCAGAAAGACAGCAGCCTGCGCAGCAAGCTCTAGGTAACAGAACGCAGCAATTGAAATGTGTATTCTACTATAGCGCTTCTTACACTGTCTTGTACACTAGGTATTCAGTACATATTTCACAAAAGCACTACAACTGCTATAGATACTCCCCCAGTGCTTTGACAGAATATACCCTGCTCCATACGTGGCAGCGGCGCCATAGAGTTGCTATGTACAACGATTTGGTCGTGGATTTTAATACAACGTTTGTTTACGTAATAGGGATTAATCAAATCCAAAGATCCAATTTTTGCAAATGGTTTCTGTTAGAGAGGAAAAAAAAAAAACAGTGTGTGAATGCCACCTGACAAACCTTTGAATTCCTGGCTAGCAAACGAACCTTCGAATCTTGTAACACAGCCCTACTATTTACCATTTACACATTTAAGCGCTACATTAAAAACACAACTTTTTTTTCATAGATTTGAACAGAAGCGGTATTAGTTATTTATTGGTATATATAGTATATAATAGAAGTAAACAAAAGAAAACATTTTGTCTTTGCAGAATTTGATGGAGCCTAATGTAAATATTACATGCATTTTGGTAGAAACACAGACAGTACAAAATGCAGACACACTTCACAGGTTGCACACAAGTCCTTTAAAAATCTGGGGTTGAGCAGTTACAAAACTGAAAGAACATCAAATCAGAATCCCATATTATAAATTTGTTGATGTGCTGTGGGGTCACAGGGAATCTTTTGTGTATCTTGAAGAATTTAGTGAACCAGTCGAGCTACAAGGCTAGATCCAACCCTGTTAATCACTAAATTGATTGACTGTGTTCACTGTTAAATAAAACCAAAATTCTACAAGTTGTATTCTACTTTTTGTGTGCGTTTTGTGCGACGGGGAGGGGGCAAGGAGATTTTTCTAGCATTGTGTCCCTTGGACAAAAATGGTACACCCTCTGTGTAGGTACAAGCTTTTCTTAATGGAAGATGTTCCCTTTTTTCTTTAAACATACTGTGATCCATTTTTGGGGAAAAGTTGTATTTGAGACAGAGAATTTTGTTGAACAATGCTCCAGATTCCAGTTCATATTTCTTGGCACATTAAAAATAAATTCATAAAACAAACAGTTATAAAACAGTTTGCAGCGAGGTTTACGTACATACAACTCTTCTGTGTGCAATGTCTTTGTAAAGTTGTTTCATGCACTATTATGCCTGTTAAATCCTTGGCTGTTAATCTTGGATTCTTTTTTGCTGCTCGGACAATTCTACCTGATGTACCCGTAATTTTCTTTGGACGTTCAATCAATGAATATATTTAATTAGTTCCATTCAGTTTCTACAGACAATGCAAGTGTCAATACTTTTGTTATGAACACATTTGAAATGATGTAACTTATTTTGTTTTGTCTTGTATTTAACATGTTTTCTTGAATTGTCACGAATAGGGTGCCAATACTTGTCTGTGACTGTAGATCCTTAATTCACCCATTCGGTTTTCTTTTTGGGAGCAACGAACAAAAACCGCCTTAGATACACACATTCAAAACTAATTTTGCTCTACCTCTTCGCTTTCTTCTTCCTGATCCCAGTTCCTGTCAGTGAGTTCCTTGTCAGCAACCCTCTTCGCCATTGCAACTGTACACGACAAGAACAATTACAATATGAATGCAGCAGCTTTCTTTAACTTGCATGCATATTAAACCAAAGTATAGTTTCACAGTTTGTTCAACTCCTGAAACTGGTGGAAAGAGCTAAAAATTACAAACATGTAATTATAAAATATCAAAAACAAAGAGCACTTTCATTAGCAAACTGTTCAAACCTGTGCAAATATATCACAATAAGTATTCTATTAGCTCAAATATGGCTTGGATTACATGCATGTAAAAACCAACTACAGTCATGACAGTGACAGTGCCACGTGAATACATGGAGAAACAGCAAAAGGACGTCCTTTTAGCAGGGCAACTAACGACAGGGTCAATTGTTTTCTCACTGTCGAAACATCTGTAAAAACCCATGTAAACCGGAGCAGGAATCGTGCTTGTGGCTCACGAGGTTTCACCAGTCAAGAGCCCGTTCTTCTGACTTAATCTCACACATTTCCAGCAGAAAGGCCATACAAAAACACACACACAAAATGTACATTAACGGACTACTTTAACACTAGAACTGCCATGCTTATACTCATATCTACATCCGCTTGATTCATTGATTGTCCATGCTTACCAATGTACAAGTTTTGAGGGTGAACAATAAATAGTATATGTTAATAAAGATGATACCTATTGCTTTTACTAAAATTTTAAAACCATGTTTTGTTTTTTTGTTATTGTGCTGCAAGCCTACCTTAATACATGCTTGTGTTCCAATATTTAAAAAGCTGTCTAGTGGATTTTACTGTTTTTATTATTATTACAATGCAAACTGTTATTACCCACTGCCACAACCTTTAACGCTGTTGCTGGAATGTTGTAATTTACTTATATCGTTTCTATAAGGTTGTGTGCAGGCAGCTTTTTCTTGATTGCATCTGAAGTATTTGCAGATGTTAGTGATCTTACATAATAAACGCTGAGTATCAAATAGTAAATATTGTAAATAAACGCTGGGGCATTTATTTGAAGTTTATGCTGGCTGTTATATACCTTATTTTACTTTTCATACTGTGCGTTGCCCGAGTAGTGATTGCATTGAGCGTATAACGTATTTCAAGGTGGTTTATTTTTCTGAACTTGTTCTATTTTATTACAAGTTAAAATATTGAAGGGTAAAATAAAGTTATGAATCTCATTTTGATCAGTTAAAACACACACTAATATATATATATATATATATATATATATATATATATATATATATATATATATGTGTATATATACACACACACACACACATATACATATGTGTGTGTGTATATATATATATATATATATATATATATATATACATACACACACACACACATACATATAATTATATATACTTATATAATATGTGTGTGTGTGTGTATATATATATATATATATATATATATATAACACACACACACACACACACACACACACACACACACACACACACACAACACACAACCAGTCAAAAGTTTTAGAACACCCCCATTTTTCCAGTTTTTATTGAAATTTACGCAGTTTAATGTCTCAATGTACTCTGAAATTAAAGCATAGAACAAATAAACAATTAAAAGAAATAAAGAAATCATGGAATTGTTTTGTTTAACAAAATTTAATCTAAATTTTTTACTCAAAGTAGCCACCTTTTGCAGATATAACAGCCGAACACACTCGTGGCATTCTTTCTACAATGGAAATAAAATATTGTTCGGAAAGTTCTTCCCAACACTGTTGCAGAAGTGCTCACAAATCTGTTGCACTTGTAGGTTGCTTTGCTTTCACCCTTCTGTCCCATTCATCCCAAACCATCTCAGTGGGGTTTAAGTCTGGAGACTGTGCTAGCCATTCCATGATTTGAAGCCTACCGTCTCGATTTTTCTTCTAAGGTTGTTTTGACATAGCCTGGAGGTATGTTTTGGGTCATTATCTTGCTGTGGGATGAACCCCTGACCAACTAGGCATATACTAGAGGGTATTGTATGGCGCTGCAAAATGCTGTGGTAGCCGTTTTGGTTCAGGGTGCCACTCACTCTGTGCAAGTCGCCGACTCTGGATCCAGCAAAAGAGCCCCAGACCATCACGCTTCCTCCTCCATGTTTGACAGTTGGTGTCACACACAGAGGAACCATCCTTTCACCTACTCGACAGCGTACAAAAACCCTGCGTGATGAACCGAAGATTTAAAATTTTGATTCATCGGTCCATTAGACCTTCTTCCAGTCTTCAGTAGCCCACAGGCAGTGCTTCATGGACCAGGCAAGCCTCTTTTTCTTACTTTGCCACAGTGGAGTGAGTGGCTTTCTCACTGCCACTAGACCTGTCAAACCTGCAGCTTGAAGTCTTCTCTTCACAGTTGAAACTGAGACTTGCTTACTTCAGCCCGTGTTAAGTTGAAGCTGTAGTCCTGCGAGCCACCTATCATGCAAGCTGTTGACTCTCTGAAACTTGTGTTCTGATTCTGTTGTGGCTTTGGGTCTGCCAGACCTCTTCCTGTCAGAGTTTCCTCCAGTTTCCAAGTGCCTTTTGATGGTGTAGGAAACTGTACTCACTGACACCTTGGCTTTCTTTGCAAGACCTACACTTTTAAGGGTTATAATGGTCTGTCTGTCTTTGTTAATTGCCTTTTTTTTGACATTATGATAGCAATATACTACTTCCTGCAGTACAGTACTGTCCAAATAATGCTTAAGAGGGTGTAGTAACACAGCCTGGTCCAACACTGCTTTTATACAGACAAAGGGTTTGTAAGTAATCAACAAAAGTTGGGACACCTGTAGGAATTGTTAGCATCAACTTTCAAGGCTTAATTTACTTCCATTGCTGCAGAACAGCTGTAAGTTGTTAACCCATTACTTGTTCCCTGAAAAAGGCTTTTTTGTAAAACTCTGAAATGTACATTATTTTTCAGTTTTTGGTAGCCTAAACTTTAACCTCTGGCAGTTTACTGTTTACCTTTGTACCATTTCAGGTTATTCACTGAACTTGAACTGCTTAAATTTCAATAAAAACTGGAAAAATGGGGGTGTTCTAAAACTTTTGACCGGTAGTGTATATACACACACGTACCTACAGACCTATTGTCATTGTATTCCCCAACTCCTGTTATGAGCATACTCTGGTTATGTGCATGACCTCCGGTCCAGAGCCCATGCAAATTATCCAGTTGACTATATCAATAACAATTACTGTACCTTTAATGTATACAATAAAGTTAACACACACAAGTACTTAGTACACATGTACCTACTGATGATATGTAGCTAGTAACCTATTCTATCGCATTAAGCATATAAAATTACAAAGGTTTACAAAAAAATTAATGTAATTCAGTAAAACTAACACCTACAGTTAAGGTAATGAAATACTGTAATTAAAACATACCATATAGCCTACCAAACTTTGAAAATCAAAGTACAACTTTAACACATTACAGAACTAACATTAAACTTCAGAAATTCAGTAAAACGTTTCTATATTTTAATACGTGCTGTTAAGGCATTGTAATAACGTGTAATTGAAATGATTAAAAGTTCTTAGCTGCTTAATAACAGACAGGATCTCCAGCCTGTACTGACAAAATAGAAAAATCAAGAACGAGGTGGCCGTTTTAATTTGCTTAACTGCAACAATTTAAAGCACACAATGCTCCATCTAAGGTTTTGGTGGTCTGAATAATTACAACGTGTAACAATTTTTTTTTTTTTTTTTCCTGGGTAGTAAGTGTTATTTCCTAATTGCTTCTGCCTCAAAAGTATAGAAAATGGCTATTATTCCCCACAAACTTTGCTTTTGTGACCAGGACAGTGATATTTCAAAATATCACTATTTCCAATGGGAAAACGGGCAAATGTGTGTCTTTTTGTTCATAGTCAGAAAAAAAACATATGAATCCAAATTAACATGTATTTATACTAAAGTAATACAAAAATGACTACAAAAGATTTAGAAGCGAGTAGTTTTTCGAGATTTACGATTATACTGTAAATAGTATTTTGTAGTCATTTTTGTATTACTTTAGTATAAATACATGTTAATTTGGATTCATATGTTGTTTTTTTTCTGACTATGTGAACAAAAAGACACACATTTGCCCGTTTTCCCATTGGAAATAGTGATATTTTGAAATATAACTGTCCTGGTCACAAAAGCAAAGTTTGTGGGGAATAATAGCCATTTCTTATACTTTTGAGGCAGAAGCAATTAGGAAATAACACTTACTACCCAGGAACAAAAATTGTGTTACATAGTGTTATGTAACTTTCATTTGCCTCAGTCTGCTGGTCCTTTTTTTGGCAGATAAATCTCGCAGCCGTTCTAGCAGCAGAAGCTGTGTGTGTAATACACCAAACGTAATTCATCCAGATTACAGGTGAGTTCGGTTGATCAAAGATCGGATAATTAGTGTTAATGTATATATAAAAATGTATTTTATTGAATTTCTGAACAGGACATGCAGGGCATCCACTCTTTCTTCCCGCAATGCTGATCAGGAGATGGCAAAATTAGAAAATAAAAAAAACACTTTGATCATTACAAAAACGTACCGATTTTCCTAAATACAAACTGTATATTTCATATGTTGAAGCAGAGTCATTTCAGGCAACAAGATACAAAAATAACACTCAGGAACTATTAACAGTTTCATTATGATGGAAAATTGAAGTCAGCAAAAAGTCTAAGCACATCCTTTGAAAGAATTTCAAATATGCTGGTGCAGAGAAAAAAAATGTCTAAAGCCAATCTTAAAACATGACTATTGAAGTTTGAATTGGAGATACTGTACAGTACTGCCAACACTGTTCAATATTCAGTCCATTCCAGCAGTTTGTCCTTCATATAAATGGTAGAACAGTGAACAATTTTAAAAGACATAGTTCACCCCATGCAGTTTTGAAAATATGCTACATAATTCAGAAATGTGGCACTTGATGAATCCATGGTGAATACTATTGAAGGTCCTTACACATCCTCCTCTTTGATTAAATACTTGCTTTTTATTTACTAATGAAAAAGGGACACATGCCTATAAAATGGGATTAAAAATGGGTTGCAAGTTAGGAAACATTATCTTAAAATGAGCTAAACTGGATTAAAATTAAAAGATAATAATGTGGCAAGACATAAGCTCTGTAAATACCCTATGGTAGTTTCAAGGTAACACAACTTCCATTGCAAATATGTCATTTTTGTCCATTTTGGTAAAAAACCCATTTTATAGATCCATTTCCTTTATAACATCCTATTTCTGCACGTAGTAGTAGTTTGCAGAGTGGTTGACCTTTAAGTTTGGCATGTTAAACTGGAAAGTCAATGAGGTTTATACAAAGCAAGGCTAAACCATGGATAAGTACAGTCCCCAAGGACTCAAACAAGCAATATACTTGTGGTAGACAGCAGTTTCCAAGTTAAAGTGGATAAGCATTCAAAATTAATTACAAAAGCCCAGTTTGGATACATGTATATTAAGGAAGCAGGATGCATACATACAAAATATGTAGAGATTGTTACATTCTCCTGAAAATAACTTATTGAAAACCCTCTTATTTAGACCCTCACTGTGGAAGCACATAACACTGCATTTTTAAACATAACTATCAAGCAACAGCAGCATAAACTGACAAAAAAAAGAGTTTAACTAACAGGTTTCAATCCAAATGTAATTTGATACGGTACAGTAGCTCTGAATGATTACTTCCCATTGCTATTTTCACCTGTGCACGTATACTGCCGTCAAGCTATCAACCACTGCCGAAATGCCCGACATGCTATCAGACGTTTAACTTGTAAAGTTTCCCTGTTTCAGGCAGTGAAATTCTTCATTCCGAGATTTAGAATTGCACTGGACTAAAACGAGCGACGAAATATGCTTTCATACATTTTCAAAAATAATGAAAAACTTAATATTTAATAAGTATGAATGAAATCTCACTAATGGCTGATTCTAACAGCCAAAGCAAGATTCTACGTTGTTTAAATTATTGAGAACATGTTTTTTGCTGCTTACTATTGCAATTTATTTTGCCAAAAACTTGTGCGCGCGCGCGTGTGTATGTATATGTGTGTGTGTGTGTATATATATATATATATATATATATATATATATATATATATATATATATAATATATATAAACCTTCCACTTGACTGGTAAACTGGGTGAGTAAAGTGGAGTCTACGCAACATGTTTCCCGCACAGGGAGATAATATAGTATACATTAAAATGACATTTTAATATCTATTATTATTATTATTATTATTATTATTTATTATTATTTTATTTTTTACTTACGGTAATAAATGTACTTAAAATAAAGTTTCACTCACATCTAAAGTTTTTTTTTTTTTTTTTTATTATTATTACTGTAGGATTTACGTTTAGACGTGTTTATCGTATGTACCGACATCCCGACTATAACCGAATGACGTTCACACATACACGCACAGACACATTACACTAATAGATCCAATGTGTATATATATACTATATATATATTATATATATGAAAAAAGTAAGATATATATATATGTGTGGTGTGAAAAAATAAAAAAAAAACCAGTTTACGTAAATGATCATTCGTCGTTGTTTAATGACAAGAGTCTCGTTTAAACACATAATCGTCCTGACTCTTACAATAAGCTATTAATGATATTTCAATCATACTTATTAAATATTACGTTTTTCATTATTTTTGAAAATATATGAAAGTGTATTTCATCGCTCGTTGTATTCCAGTGCAATTCTAAATCTCTCGGAGTGATCAATTACAAGTTAAGCGTCTAATTGAGAGATAACTGTCGGGTAGCTTTACCGGATTTTAAAAGTGGATGATAGCTTGACCGCAGTTACATGTATGTATAAATATGAAATAAACAAAATCTGCAACTGCTGAGAATAAAATAGGTGCATTCACACGAATCAATTATACAGTTAGCCAGGTGAATTTAAAAGCACCTGTAAACAAATAGTCAATTGCCACCGATAAATGAATCAGACAATAACTACACAGATAAAAATAATGAAAATGAAGCACAACATTGAACGCTTACATTGTATTATGACACACTAATTATTCAATCAAAAACATTACAATTTAAATTTCGAGATGGTTCCACCTTGGCCAGGAATTATTCTGGTGTGCGTGTCAACATGAGACACTACTCATTAAATTTCAAGTAGCCGGGCGGTCGCTAATAAACAACAAACTACATTTAAATCAGTACACCGCCTATGCATATATGAAAAAAATTTGAATAATATTTGCAGTTCTTTGCTCACGTGATGATTTATAATGTACTGTTATCACGCGACCATGCCGTTTTACGATTTAACCCTCTCAACAAAACTGTGAAGTAACATTGAATTTACAAACAACTTACCCTTTTCCTGTCAATCGATATGAAAAAGTACTGCAGCCTAATGTAGTTACTTTCAATATAAACCTTCGCTGTCTGTATGAATCCGTTTCTTTCCGCCTCTTCAATCTTTTCAATCTGGCTTTTGCTTTAATCACTCCGCCATTTTCTAAACGGAATAACCGCGCACCTCGCCGCTGGATTGCGCATGCCTCGTGGACTCCAAGCAGTAAAGACACGTGAGAGTTGTAGTTTCTTCACCACTTTCTGGGCTATGTAAATCCTGTGACCCATTTTCTAACAGTAAATCGCTTCAAATGACATGTACATGTTTACTGTCCTCTTACCTTATTAAGATGTTTGCTTATTGCAATTACTCAAATACTGTGTTATTATTATTATTATTATTATTATTATTATTATTATTATTATATTATTATTATTATATATTTATTTCTTGTGCAAAGATGTTTTGACTGATTTCAGGAGCTGCTCCTCAATACAAAGAAACATGATTCTTAATCCCGGTTCACAAAGCTCTGGCTCAAACGTCTAGCTCGATACACACGCACACGCAGGTACCTCGAACAGAAGAGAGCGCCTCAACTAAAAAAGGAAAGAAAAAAACACAATGTTTGAGTAATATTTGTAATACTTTAAAAATGCAACTGGAAGCTTATCCTTAATTCTAAATATAATTATATTCTTCCCTGTTTTGCTCATTAGGGTGACAGTATTAATTTTTTGCAGGTCACTGACCTCCAATGTAGCCAGTGCAATTCAATTCAATTTCCTTATTTATTTGTGATTAAGTATTTCATTTCTAATTCTTATTCTATAATATTCTGTACTCATATATGTCATCAATTTCTTGTTACCTTTATGGAAAATTTTCCAGTTTTTTGTATGTATTCGGTCGAGAAATATATAGGATATATATATCTATTTATATTATATAAGCTATATATATATATATATATATATATATATATATATATATATATATATATATATATATATATATATATATATATATATATATATATATTATATATATTTCTATATAACTATGTTAACTAACGTATCTAGAGGTTACATAAAGACATTGATACATTGATTTATTGTAAAAGTCAACTAGTTTCTGTTTTGTATTTCTAATTATCTTGACATCTGCTTATCCAATTGGGACTGGACTTGATGAAGACATTATGGCAATGCTTTATTGTCGCACTCTGGGGATGAAATCCCCCCTGAAGGGAATGTGGTGGAGACACTCATCCGTACAGATATGTCACATTTCACATTATTGCATATGTCAATTTATTCAACATTGTTGAGCTGAAGTTATTGAGATTCTGGAAATAAAGGCGGGGGTCTGTATGCCTGTTCATTCGTCTGTATACTACACTTACATTTCTGCATATACCTGGAGAATCACTGTATTGCTGATTCGTATTTTATTCTGTACATTCTGTTGGTGTAGGTCATGGTGATCAACATTTCAATAATACTGACAGCTCTAATTTTGAAATTACAACTGTGACAGATGTATATTAGTGATATACTTGTACAATTCATAACACTTTCATAAAGGCTACATAACACTGTATGAATATGTACACAAGCCTTCCTTTTTACAGTGTATTTATTCACATGGCAGGTAGCAGCCTGCCACTGTGCTGTCTTTGACTCGTAGCACATTAACAGAAACATGCTTTGGTGTTAGGAGCTCCACTACTGCATTGAGGATCATCTGGTAAGATGGTGTGCCTTGAAGACTTTTAAAAAGCAATAACCAAAACATCAAATGGTAGCATTTATCTTTTGCTTAATGATATTTTATTATTAATATTAATATATTCCTTATTATATATTTATATTATTTATTTATATAATATTATTATATTTCCAAAAAAAAAATTTTGTCAAGTAGGAATTTCTTGTTAAGAAAAATGATACTTTTTAAATACCGTGTTCCAACAAGTAAATAGATACATTCAAAATCTACATTAAATATTTGTAAAAGAAGGGAAAATGTAATATCCCCTGACTGGTATACAGCTGCCATCCATTATCATTAACTGCTTAACCCTTTACAGGGTTGCAGTGCACTGGAGCCTAACCCAGCAAACACAGGGTGCAAGGCAGGACTACACCCTGGACAGGATGCCAGTCCATTGCAGGACACAACAAACACAATCTGCAATTTCAAGTGACCAATTAACCTGAACAGCATGTCTTTGGACTGTGGGAGGAAACTGGAGTAACTGGAGAAAACCCACGCAAACACAGTGAAAACATGCAAACTCCACACAGACAGACCAGTAGGCTGGAATTGAACCCAGGAGCAGAGCCCTGGTGCTGTGAGGCAGCAGTGCTAACCACCACGCCACCCGAACAATTGCCACTTTATTATAATTCTGCAGTATACCAGCTATGGGGGAACTTCACGACTGCCCATCTCTCTGCCTGCTGCCCCCTCCTCAAGACTCACCTGTTTCGACTGCACTTGTAGATCTCTTGATCTACCCGTCTTTATTCGCCTGACTTAAGCACCATGTTACTGGACAGCTGATGTACTATTGCACTGCAACTACCGTATGTCATTATAGATACAAATATTTATAATCTTAACTTGTTGCAACTTATTTCATATTATACTTAGTACTATAATTTGCACTTATTGTAAACTATGCTGCATTTAAATAATGCATCGTAACCCAGTACTGTCCAGTAACAGCTGTAAATCAACTTGGATAAAGGCATCTGACAAATAATAAATACATAAATAATAATACTATAGTAAAAGTATAGCAGAGTGTAGTAAAGCACAGTAAAAGTGTAGTGAAAACGGGGTTCCCGAGTGGCTGAACTGTTAAAGACATCGTCGTGTGGGAAGCGGAGGTTTGCATCTTGCCTGTGCGATGTTGCCGATCTTCACTGGAGATAAGATACAGTCTCGCATTGGTTCCAGCACCGCTGCGATGTTAATCACACAAACGTGCAAATACCTCCTCAGCTTTTGCACACTGTCATTAGTCTGGAAGTGTAGCCGTGTTCAAACCGCTGCATGGCTACAGCATGTCTCTGCTACCAGCACTCACGTGAAAGGCAAGAAAAACATCATCAGGTTTCCCTGGCAACCCCCCGGCTCCACCAGGAATATGACCACAGTGGAGTGCTGAGTGTTGTTGAGGTGTTTGTTGCAGCGCATGCAGGTGATGGGCAGTAATGAGAACAAATAATAAAAAAAAAACACCTCCCCACCTTTGTACCAACACCTTGGTACCCATGTTTAATTATAAAATACAGTGACGGTGATATGATACTATGAATCCTTAACGAATGAAAACTATTAACTTATATATATTATATAAATATATTTATAATGTATATAAATAGGACGAGGACGAGAAAAACTAAAAATTGGTTGTTAAATTATGTTTTTGTATTGAACAAAAAGTACGTTACTTAAAACCACCAGAAATAATAACTGGAAAATTGTTCTTATAGTATATTATTACTACTAATTATTTTTATGTAGTGCTTTTCATAGTGGACCACCATCACAAAGCACTTTATAAGATACAAGACTAGGGTGTGTGAAGTATGCATCAGCTGCAGAGTCACTTACAACAATGTCTGACCTGGAAGACAAAGTACAAAGAGGTTAAGTAACTTCCTTAGGGTCACACAGTGAGTCAGTGGCTGAGCTAAGATTTGAAACAAGCACCTATTGGTTATAAGCCTGTTTCTTTAACCACTGAACCACACAGCATTATTATTATTATTATTATTATTATTATTATTATTATTATTATTATTATTATTATTATTATTATTATTATTATTATTATTATTATTATTATTATTATTATAACTGATGATGATACTGATATGATGATATGATGACTGATGATTACTTTATTGTAAAAAAACATAAAAAATTTTTACCCACTAAAATATATATATATATATTATATATATATATATATATATATATATATATATATATATATATATATATATATATATATATATATATAGTATGTATGTGTGTGTGTGTGTGTGTGTGTGTGTGTGTGTCCATTAGCGAAAAAGTGTCCTTAAATTAATTAATTAATTTAATTGATAAAGTATGTGGGTTTTTCATTTTTTTTTTTTTTTTTTTTTTTTTTTTTTTTTTTTTACACGTCATTCTTCAGCATAGACTGTAATGAAATATATATTAGGAAAGCGAGTAGTAACTGTTTTTTTCACTGCTCTAGCTTATAATAATGATCGCTGCAGACTGTGAGTGAACACCTCTCTGAATGGACATGAATGATGATAGTAAATCAGATGGAGTTAAATTATGCTGATGTGATTTATCATACAGCAGAGTGCCAGCACTGTTTAAGCCATTAAAACACAGCCCCAAGGTTATGAAAAGCAACACCTCTAACACTGTCTAATGAATGCATCAAGCGTCTGCCGGAAGTTACATTTTGTGCTGGAAACATTATTGAAATGTAAGTGGACAGTCGAAAGTTACTTACTCTTTAACTACAATTAACAGGGGATGGGTGCTTTATATCCTAATCTGGAGTCACAGTTAGCAACTAAGATCTCTGTTTATATATTGCTGCTCCTTTGCTTTATTACTTTATTTTCTAATGGTTCCTAATTCCATGCTGCTGTAATATATCCTACCTGCTGGGTAAAGTTAAATCTAAAGCTTTATCTTTTTAACTTGGAAAGCAAATAGGTGTTGACAGCAATGAATAAAGTATCCCATAGGATCAGCCTGTTCCCCATCTCCAGTACTTGCCAGACCCTTTAAACAGCTCAATGCTGTCCCTTACCTCGGCCTCTAAGTGCAACCCAACTTACAGTACTAGACACGTCAGCTTTCAGTACATTATTAATGAGACATTTTGTACAATGGCAGTAATACAATGAAGGTCTGGGTGCGGGGTCATCAAGGCACAATGCATTAGCACTTATTGCAGGTCCTGCCGCTCAGAGGGGAGGGCAGTCTAGAGATTGACTGCTAAACTCTCTCACTGCTAGATAGTACATTGTCATATTTTATACTTTACTGTAGAAGGGACACGAGAGTCAGGAGGTAAAAAAAAAAGAAGCTTAAACATTGCAATTGCTATGCGTGCTGGCTATACACCAGCAAGATACTTGTTTGTTTGTTCCTTGTCTGTTTATTTTGGCCACTGTGCCATTTTGTTCTGTGTGCAGTGTTTTGTTTGAATCATTTGTTTTACAATAAATCGGCACAACAGCACTTTCACTCACCATTCTGTGCCCATGTACTGCCTGGTCTGACGTCACAGGGACACACAAGTTTGTATTGCGGTCTGACTGAGGACATTACACTCAATAAACTATATAATAAAGGTCACAGAAGACATTGGCAAAGAATCATTTTTCTGAAAGGCTTACAATTTTACAAAACTACTGTAGAACCAATCTTTAAATAATGAAATTATAACACGGTCAACTTGTTTCTCATTTTGCAACATTAATGTGGGAAATTAATAGGAGTAATTAAACATATGCTCCTAAGTTTCTTTTTATCATTGCTGTTTAAAGTCCATATCTCACATATAAAATCATTTTTTGACTTTGGGATCGTACTTGGTTTACTTTCACAATGAGCAAGAAATTAAATCTCCATGATCAATTTTATGGCACTGAGACCTAAAACAATCGGTAATTCCAGAAAATACCAACATCGCACCGATGATGAACGAAGTTGGCGTGACATCACTAGGGGAATAAATACCAGGAACAGAGAAGAGATATACATGGCTTCAGACTGTAAAAGCGATCATTACGAATTTCTCTGATGTTTTGAGTAGTCTGTATTACAGTAAGGACAGTGGGAATGTGGTGTGTAATGAAAGAAATTGTGGGGAGGAAGAATAAGTGGTTTGAGGCCAGATTCCAAACTGTTTTGAACCTCCAGCAGGAGAAAATAACCACGCTGGCATGAGGAATGCGAGTGACACGCCCTCTTGTCTGCAGGTCGGCAATTCTGAATGTTGTTCTTCTATACAGTTAACCCCGGCTAGCAGTTCATTTATGACAATAAAAAAAGTATATTTCTATATTTGGTTTGTTGTACCACACATATCTTGCAAATAGTGTTTACCGTTTCCCATCCAGGGAGTCACTCAGCGTCAAGATCGTTATCGAGGAGAGCGCTGTCGGTCAATTGGTTCTAATAGGGAGCACGGTCGGTGCCGAAGATGTTCTCACCGGTGCCGAGTCAACTGGGGCCGGGGTAGGTGCTTGAAAAGTGTTCCAAACTTGTGCCTTATCGGCGTGGGGGTCTGCGCCAGACAAGCACAGCCAATGCTGGGCTGATGTAGCCGTGTCAATCGACGTCGCCACCAAGGGCCAGAGCAGCCGCATTAGGAGAGCCCGGACGTGAGAGGGGTGCGTAGGCCTGAGCTGTTTTTTTTTTTTTTTTTTGAGGTCGCTCAGGCTGAATAATCAGCTTATAGGAGCCGCGAGCCTGCGGGGTCACTCTACAGCACCACAACAGCTCAAAACAGAGTAGAAAAACTACACAAGGTAGTGAAACAGAGAGTAATGGCCACTTGCCAATCTGAAAGGGGTCGAAACCAGCTCTAGTCAGTAAACTGATGCGAAAATAAGGCAGCAGCACTCTTGCTCAGCGCTCGAAATCGTAATATTATCATGTGCACAAACAATTTGAAGGTTTGAAACCAACAAATCAGCCAAATTCAGACGAGGCAATCTGTGACCTGTCAGTGATATGAGAGAGAAAATGGAAATATGCTACTGTGAGGACGACCCTCTTCAGCAGGAAGTGGGAGGGACTTCCTCCTCACAGCAGGTCCTGATAGGGCAGCTTTTTTATATATGCTGATTGATGGTCAGAGAGGGCTATTCCCATTCAGTAATGGTTGTCATTCCACTGAGAGAAGACAACCATCAATGGTATTACATGTGGGATATGCCTGCCCATTGGATAGGTATCGTTGAGCTCTCTATACCTTCTCCCTAGTGACGGCTCTGGTATACATTATTCCATACGTAATGTCATTGGTGGTCATCTTCGAATTGAAATGGAACTTTAGGTTACTTACCGTAACCCTGGTTCTCTGAAAGAGAAGACGACCGCCAACCACTGGGTTGCATCGATCGCCCTCACGGGTTCGATGGAAAAAGAGAAATGGCTTCCTTGGGATGACAGTTTTATTCCCACGGTGGGCGGGACCAAATGCATCATCCCAGGAAGGGGCCTATTGGCAGCTCTGGTATAGAGAGCTCAGCGATACCTATCTAATGGGCAGGCATATCCCATACAAAATGTCTTTGGTGGTCGTTTTCGAATTGAAAGGGAAACACTTATGCTTTCCCCGATTTAGTGAAATTAAATAGGCGTAACCTCCTTGTGAACTGCACGTAATTATTATTATTATTATTATTATTATTATTATTATTTATTATTATTATTATTATTATTATTATTATTATTTCTTGGCAGACACCCTTACCCATTAATGTGCATATGAACATTACCTTAAAGGTAAAATTGAAAATGGAACGCTTACCTAAAAAAGCTGGATGTGTGGATTCATTTTTTTGATTTCTGCATCAGAAATCTTAAGCATGCAATGTGTTTGTACTGGTCTGTAGCACTCTGACATTATTGTTTTTATTAAGTCAGCAATATGAAAGGCATGCTCATGTTTATTTTCTTTGGGTAGTTTTGGGCCAAGGAATTAATTTTATAATGGTATATTGTGTAATAATAATTATGATAATAATAATATCTGACATCTGAATTAACAAGTATTGCAGTTTCTAAATGGTTCCGCTGTTGTCAGGGGAAACTAATCAATGGTCACTTACTTGATGATTGTCTTTGTGAACAGCTGTCTTTGTAAAGGTCTGCGTGTGTTTGCAAACTTGTGTACCAGTGTCTTAAAAAAGATTAAAAATAAAATGTGTACCTACCAGAAACCAATAAACAAAATCTCTCTCTCTCTCTCTCTCTCTCTCTCTCTCTCTCTCTCTCTCTCTATATATATATATATATATATATATATATATATATATATATATATATTATATACAGTAAGTACAGAGCTAATAGATATATAATGTACATTCATTCATATATATATATATATATATATATATATATATATATATATATATATATATATATATACTGTAGTTATTTATACAGTGTACACACAGGGGTTCACATAACTGGTACGCAGGTATAACGACTTTCATGTTGTTTTTAAGACGCAAATGCGTACTGTCGGTCCATTTTTAACAGGAAAGCATTTTTCATTAAGGCAATGAGGCTGCATATTATCTTGCTGTGACACATATCTGCCTAACTTCCCGATTTTACATAATTCCATTGAGTCTCAAGACGATAATTAAATACCAGTCCCCATATTGCTAGCGCTATCCATATTGCTAGCGCTATCATTGGCTGCGTCAAGGTTTTATAAAAAAAAAAAAAAAAAAAAAAAAAAAATGGCGAGTGATAGGTGGAAACTCCAATTAGTAACATCAATGATTTTCTTTTTTTGGACACTTGAAGCAACCAGTGATAGCAGGGATCTCGATTTACTGTCCATTCAGAGAAGAGGGATGCAGTTACGGGGAGTGGCATTGTCAAAGCTCGCTAATGTTTCATCGCTTCCCAAACTGAGCGTGTAAGAGATAAGTAGAGGTGGGGTAGGTATGTGAGAACCATTAAATTTTGTGAACCTGGTTCCCTGAAAGAGAAGATGGCCACCAAAACATTGCTTATGGGATATACGCCTGCCTATTGGTAGGTGTCACTGAGCTCTTTCTATCAAAGATGCCAATAGGCCCCCTTCCCTCGGTGACCTCCTCAGTCCCGCCTGCCGAGGGTATATAACCATCACACAGGTAAGGATCTCTCTCTTTTCGCGACGAAACCATGATGACGACCGACGCAACCTTGCGGTTGGTGGCCATCTTCTCTTTCAGGGAACCAGGTTTATGATAGGTAAACCAACATTCCCTTCCCAGCCAAGAGGAAAGCTGTCTTCATAGACAGATACTTCAACTGAGTAGAGTATATAGGCTCAAACGGGGCCTGCGTGATGGCCTCCAGTACAACCTCAAGGCTCCATTCAGGGTGAGTAGCCGTGAGAGTAGCAAGCAGAAATAACTGCTACGTATACCTTCAGTGTGGAAGGTGATCTACCAGCCTCAAGCAGATCTTGCAGAAACTGTAAGATGACAGGCATGGGACAAGAGATTGGATCATGACCATTAGTACGGCACCAATCCTGGAAATATTTGGGCGAAACGGGATCTCCCATGGCGGGTTGTTCAATAGCTGGCACAGGGTCGAGAACCAGATTCTCCTGGGCTACCTGGGGGCCACTAGGTGAACTGATGCCTTCTCTGACCGGACCTTTTTGAGAATGGCCGGGAGGCGGGAATGCGTAAAGGAGTGCTCTGGGCCATGTGTCGACTAGGGCATCAACGCCGAGTGGACCGCCTAAGCGGTGGATGGAGTACCACAGGGGACAATGAGTCGTCTCCGCCGAGGCGAAGAGATCGACCTGCGCCTTCCCGAACCATTCCCAAATGCGCTCCACCACCTGTGGGTGGAGCCGCCACTCCAACAGATGCGGACTCTCCCTCGAGAGGAGGTCTGCCGCCCGATTGTCCACGCCCGGGACATGCATCGCACGAAGGGACAGCAGGTTCCATTGGGGCCAAGTCAAAGGCCTGAAGGCGAGGCGATGTAACCCCGGGGAACAAAGGCCACCCTGGTGGTTGACATAAGCCACCACTGATGTGTTGTCGATGCGGATTAACACATGTTTCTTGTGCTGGAGGGCAAGGAACACGGCCTGCAGCTCCAGCATATTGATATACAGGGATGTCCAGCGTCCCGACCAGGGTCCACTGATTCTTCTGCCTTCACAGACCGTGAGTTGGAAGCGTTCGTCGTCACCACCCTGCGGTTGGAAACTACTCCCATTCGGACTCCTTGGCGCAGGTGAGAGGGAGTCCTCCACCAGCGCAGGGCTGCTGCGTATGCAAGACACACTGTCAGCCAACTGTGCCTGTTGCGCTTGGGATGTAAATGAAACGCATTGAGCCACGGCTGCAGCGGGCGCATGCACAGTAAGCACAGCTTGATGATTGATATCGCTACAGCCATCAGACCCAGTAACTTCTGGCACAAGACAAAGGAGCACCCTTGATCCCTGCTGAAACAGGGAGAGGTGGTGCTGGAGAGATGCTACTGTTGTCCGACTGAGTTGCTACTGAGTCCAGCCGGAGCCCACATATGTTGTGCACTGCACCGGCGTCAGCCAACTCTTGGCATCGTTGATGGTGAGGCCCCACCAGATGCTTCGTCACCAATGCCATGTGGGCCACCGCTCCCTCCCGTGACTGGGAACAGATCAACCAGTCATCGAGGTAGTTCATCACTCTAACCCCTTGCAGCTGCAAGGCGGCAAGGATAGCGTCTACACACTTTGAGAACATACAGGGAGCCAGGGAGAGGCCGAACGGCAGCACATGAAAGGCGAAGTGGAGATATTTCCTGTGCTGTGGACGAATGGGGTGTAAAAATACGCGTCCCCCAAGTCCACCGTGATAAACCAGTCACCCGGCCGGACAGACTGGAGTATGTGACGATGAGTCAGCATTTGGAACCTCCTCTATTTCAGAAACAGGTTGAGGAACCGCAGGTCCAGGATGGGCTGAAAGTCACCGTCCTTCTTCGGTACCAGAAAGTGTTTTGAGTAGAACCCCTCCCCATGAGAGGTGAGGTCTACGAGACGAACAGCGTGCTTGTCCAAGGCTGCCACTTCGGTCTGGAGCACCTAAGCCTGAAGCGGATCCGTCACAAACGTAGTCGTGATGCCGCGAAAAGGAGGAGGTCCCAAGTGAAACTGAAGTGCGTAACCGTATTGGTGTATGCCAGAGGCTTGACCTACCTCGCGCCGGAGGGGGGGAGGGAGCAACACAGCTCCCTGCCTAGATGCCTCACTTTCTCAGAATGACCGCTGCAGCATCTCCTCCACTACTGGACCAAAATTGTAGCCTGCCGATATAGGGGGATCCAAGAGTGCAGCTGTCTGTGCACGACCACTAGGCCAGCCAGGCTCCGGCCCAGGGCCTGCCCCTGCAGGCTGGAGATCTGGAGCAACGAGTGCGATAATAATTGCAACTCCATGGCCATCGGCTCTGGGAGCAGGGTGTCATGCAATATACCGTCCATGTACGCAACCAGCATATTTTATGTGTTAGCCAAGCAGGTACTCTGGGCCCCCGCCACGTAAGACCTCCGGACATGTGTATCCGTAACCTGCATTGCAGGTTCAGGCACATAGGGTCCTTGGGCAGACCTCCTACCGGTGGAGCCTTCACCAAGGATGCGATGGTGGAGTCTACGGGGAGGAACCCCACCAGGCCCAGCTTCTCTGCCCCCTCCAGCAAGGCCAGCTGAGAACCACGTCTCAACTGAGCAGGCACTGTGGCTGGCTGGTCCCAAGAGGAGCGCATCTCTTCTATGAAGTCAGGGAAAGCGAAGAAGGGTTGGGGCCGAGGAGGCATGTCATGCGGCCGAAAAACGGAGCGTCGTGGCTCTGCCTCTGTTGCCCAGGGGACCTGCAGGTAAGCTGCTGTGCGCCCCATGAGTGTGGGCATCGACCGTGACAGCGGTGTTGCACTAGTAATCGAGGAAACCTCAGAACTAGGGACCACTTCGGTCGGGAACTCAGGTTCCGCCTCGACCTCCATCTCTGCTGGGAAAATGGACTCCCCCCACGAGGCTGCAATGGAAAGCACATCCTTGTCAGAACAAAGTGCCCTGTCTTCCCGCTCACCCTGTTCTCCCACGGGGAGATCAGGGGGCGGTACAGCGACTATGGATGGCACTGGGGGTGAGGGTGGAGCTACACGGGGGTCTGTGCCCGGAGGCGGTGGAGCCTGCTGCCTCTCCAAAGCTCCATGATCCAACTGATGTGGGCTTTCATGTCCATACTGTCCCACGCCTGCTAGGCAACGGGGAGCAGCTGTGGGTGGACACAGACGCCTGCGGGCGTGGGCTCCCCACGGAGGGGCTCTGTGACAGTGGAGGCGTGGCTGGGAAGGACCTGCTACGGGGGACGTCCCCGTTTGACTTTCACCAGGCAACTAGTGAGCACTCGGGGATGAAAAGGCTCGCAGATGCCATAAGAGCCTTGCAGGGATGAAGAGGTGTGTTCGGGGCCTAAGCACCGCACATACATGGAGTGCCTGTCCTCCTGTGGCATGTTAGTCTCACAGGCCTCACAGGCATGAAACCCAGCCCTGCCTGTCATAGCTGGGTCGCACAGCGTATAGGGGGTGCCTACAGCGGAGTACGTGATAGAGAGCACGTGCAAACTTGCACTGGCTACTACAGTACTAACGCACTACATGCAACATGTACCGAGAGCACCATGTGAGTACTGTGCTGCACTAGATACTAGATACTGTGCGCACCGTGTGCACTGAGCACCTTACGCAACGCATGCACCGATGCTGTGCAGCACCAGGTATAATGTGCACCTCGTGCACCGAGTACCGCATGGACCACGTGCACCAAATACCGTGCAGCACCGAGACCCATGCGCACCGAGTGCACTAAGCAATGGGCAACAGGTACTGTCCACACCATGTGCATGAGCACAGTGTGCACCGTGTACACCCAGTGCCATGCAGCACCTGGCATAATGTGCACCGAGCATCAAGCACCGTGTGTACCACGTGCACCGAGCACCGGGCTTATCACTTGCACCAAGTAACGTGTAGCGCCTGGAACCGTGCACACCACATGCACCGAGTACCGTGCAGCGTCGGCGCACTGCCTGTATCGGGTACTGTGAGTCAATGAGCACTGTGCGCACCGTGGTACCGAAGTAGCATGGGCCGAACACACACCACGGTATATAGAAAACACCGGGGGCAGCTATACAACGGTGCCTACCCTGACTGCGTGATCACACACCTGAGCAGCGCTGTCAGGGTAGGAACAGGGCGACAGGGTGGAAGCCTCAGCAGGCGATTGACTTTAGCAATACAGCGAACAGAATACAACAATACAAAAATGCAATAATAATAATAATAATAATAATAATAATAATACAGCAGTACAGATGTGGGAGAGCACACTGTCTGTTCGATTGTAAGGCCTAACACACGTGGTGAAAGGCCAATGCAGCCTGAGTATATCTCAACTCAACAACGGGGCAAGCCTTGGTGAGGAGTACATGGCTGGTCCAGCTGTAAGCAGCCGTGCTACAGCTATTCCTCTGCGTAAGCATGGGGACACGCAGCACAATCAAAACAAGGCCCGACCGTCAGCCCGCAGGTGGCTGGTGGGCTAACTCAACAACAGGGACAAGGCAGGCCCAGCTCCAGTGGAGTAGCCACGCTCTCCCAACTAAGAAAGGGTGAAAAACACACACTCACTCTTAATAATACTGCTTACTGGCAGTTGACCACACAGACAACAGACAGGAGAGAAGCAGCCTGACACACGTAGAGAGAAGGTGCTGAATATAGAAAGAATTAGAAAAAAGGCTACGAATTAGGAGCTACTGATTCCGGGAAAGCAGCGAGCCAGCTTTCAGCACGAAGTGCAGGGGAGCTAGCAGCAACTCAACACAGAGCTTTTTAAATAATAAAAAGGCTCAATGCAACGCTGAAAGGTCTTACGGTACCAATCTTGAGAAGCGAAAAAAGACAGATCTTTCCTTGAGTGACGGTTATATACCCTCGGTAGGCTAGACTGAGAAGGACACAGAGGGAAGGGGGTATATCGGCAGCTTTGATAGAAAGAGCTCAGTGACACCTACCAATAGGCAGGTGTATATCCCATAAACAATGTTTTGGTGGCCATCTTTGAATTGAAAGGGAACCAAAGTTTGAGGACTGTGGTTTTGTAAACACAATATAAAAATATATATTTTTTGTTTTGTTTTTTACTTACTGGGCCACCATACTTTACAGTACAGCTTGGATCGAACTTCACTGGCATGATTGTTTGCATTTTCCGTTGTGATTCACAACAGCACGCACAGACAAAACATGACACAGGTGCTTGTTTACATTGTCAATCTGATGTATTTGATGTAGTTATATTAGAACATCTAGTCTGTCATGGGTTTTATAGATAAATATTAAGAAAATGTAGCTTCAAATCTGCACACCTGATCTTTAACATCCCAATTGTTAGAACTGACAGAGGAGGTGGAGCTAGATAGCGTACCCTAATTTTGGTGCATACCAAACCATTTCTGTAGGTACTCCCATGAGAACCTAATAGTAAAAGCTATGTGATCCCCTGTCTATACAGCATTTAGCAGTGATGTGTCTTAGTCTTTGAATGTGCTTTAATAGAATATTTAGATACCAAAGCATGAGAATGTGTGTATCATTTTAAGTATAACAAGTCCAATTCTAGTGCCACACTCTTCATTGGAGAGAAGTAAGGGTTCTGAAGCATGAAGCATTCAAATGTTGCAGTGTGATTCCAGTATGTCAGCTAAAATTATTGTCGTTAAATTGCTTTCTTTTTTCACACTCAGTATTGATGAACTGGGCAGCTTGCTGAGCAGTTTGATATCAGCTCATGGTAGAGCTATGATATGAAAGCCAAAGCGAATCAATAATGTTGAGCCTTTTTTCATACATCCTGTTCTTATTAGAACCCTTTGCTGTTCCTAGAAACACATCAAGGACAAAAAAAATGGAAAAACAGCTGAATTGTGATGCTCTGATTCACGCTGTAATCCTTTGGTTTTAACTAATCATGCCATTTAACTGTTTATACTGCCATGCTTTTAAGAACAGGATGGTACTGGCCTGAAATATACATTATCTGGCCATAATAGATGTAAGGACTACCACATGTGTTCTGTGGGAGTTGTTACTGATGTATTTTATAAATCTACTAGAGCAGGGCTTCCCAACCGTGGTCCTGGGGACCCCCTCTGTCTTCTGGTTTTCACTCCAAATGAGCCCTCAATTACTTAACTAAACCCTTAATTGAATTAATAATTTGCTTAATAAGACTCAGCTCTTAAGTTCAAGTTAGCTATAAAGTTTTATAAGTTGAACTCTGCACGTTTTTAGAATTACATTTTTTAAATTATTAGTTCAATTAAAGGTCTAATTAAGTAATTGAGAGCTCAGGTGGGATGAGAACCACGAGAAGACATGTTTGAGAGCTCTAAAAAGTAATCAAGATGAAACAGAAAACTAACTAAACTTTTTCTTTAAAAAAACCCTCTGAAAACCTGCAACATTTTATTTTATTAAAAATACAAATTATTAGTGCCAGCCAGAGCACTGTTGGGTACAGCCAAGAAATCAAAAGGAAGCGTCTTTGGCTGTATCTGTGGCAGGCAACGATAAAGCAGGCAGCTCCTCAGATCAAGGCATATTAACATTGACATAAAAAAATACAAAATACACAGCATTTGAGTAAATGCAATAAGAAACACTAGTATGAACTAAAGTTAAGCGCACAGTTAAAAAAAAAAAAGAAAATTAAATTGTGATTTTAGTTCTGATAGAAGAGTCTGACAGGTTTAGCTCGGCTATGTTAAGATTCGTCACTTCTGAAGATCATTAACAACAACATGTTTTATAAAAGCCCTGCATGCAGGGAATGGGCATGTTTCTCCCTTGGATTTACATGTGGAAGCATCAGGCTTAAACAACCATGACTCTAAATTTTAAGCACTGCCAGTGGGATTCAAAGCGATTGTGTGTGGATGATTATTACTGTGACAACACTATTGCATAATTGAGAAGCCCATGATTCACTGCTGAGTTGCTGTGCTTCTGCTAAACATGTACGTAACAATGCATAGCTCACAAGCTTAACCTGTACATAAATCATTAAGACATTTCAAAGGTCAAACAAAGTTCAAGGTCAACAAAAATCAGTAACGGGTATGCCTGTCCACCATTGGCATCGGTGACGGCCTGACACCTCTTGCCCTTGAATCAAATCAAAGAACCTGCCCCTTCGTACAGGCTTGGGACACACAGCAACAGAGACAGAGTTAAACAATGGCGGGAAATACAGGGAACACAATTACAAACAACGGGAATGACATAAGACACACAGCGCGTAAACACGCATACACAGAACTACAGTACAACAAAAATGAGCAGATCGTTACACTGCCCCCACCTTAGTCTCTTTTTGTCCATAAATAGTTTACAGGGCGCAATGCAACTTATAACCGCAATCGGCCACCTCCTCCCTTAAAACACAGCCCCTCTCCCCTCATGTCCAGTTTTTCCTCCTCGATCCTTGTAAGGAGGTTAGCATCCTTGTAAAGAGGTTGTCTTTGCAGTTACCAGCAAGGACAATATCGGCAGTAGCAACACTGGTAGTGGCGTAGGACCCTCTAGCGCTTGCAACAGGCAGCTTGGCAGCAGTGGACAGCAGCTCTGTGCAGTCAGGCGGCAGCTCGGTGTAGTCAGCCGGCAGAGCTGGTGCTTGCTGGGGGACGGGAGGTTGTACTGTTGACCCTTGCTGCTCCTGCTCTCGCCTTGCCCCCATTTGCAGGAGCTCTTGAAAAGGCTGGCCATACCCTGAATTAGTTAATTGGACCAATTAAGCTTCTAATAAGGTCCAATAAAGTACTTTAGGGTGCAGCTGGAATAAAAACCTGCAGGGACACCGGGCCTCCCGGACCGATTTACACCATGCTCTTAAGCAGGGGTCTCCAATCCTGGTCCTGGAGGGCTGGTCTTCCTGGTTTTTGTTCCAACTGTACCCTAAATTAATTAATTGGACCAATTAATCTTCTAATAAGCACTTAATTGGTCCAATTAACCAATTTAGAGTACTGTTGGAACAAAAACCAGAGGGACACCAGCCCCCCAGGACCAGGATTGGAGACCCCTGCTCTAAAGATAAACCAGGCTTCATTCCTGAAGATCTGTTAATGTTTAATGCTAAAGTAGTCACTGAAGTTGTGTTTAAAGTTTATTTTTTCAGTGAACTAGTAATGTCAGAATTTGTATAGTATTCAGCTGTTTGAACTGATGCAGAAAGTAATGGTGAAGCTTTTACTACAGGGGTCTCCAATCCTGTTCCTGGAGGGCCAGTGTCCCTCCTGGTTTTTGTTTCAAGTGTACCCTAAATCACTTAATTGGACCTTGTATCAAGTATTAAAGCAGTTTTAAAATCTAGTGCACAAACAGGCATCTGCCCCTAATGTATATATTGTGGCAGGACAGAAGCCCTGCACAGGTAGTCTGTTTTCAAGACTGGGTTAATAAAACATTAAATATTTTGAATTTGTTTGGCAGGGATGGGGTTAAAATCCCATCTCTGCCAAATCCTCATGCAGAATGTGGCTGGTGCTTAATTTAAAAATGGATTAACTGAGGATCAATTAAGCTCAGCAACACATATACAAGGAGAGCCAACTCCTTTGTTTAGGGAGAGAGGTGTTTGGGATTTTTTTTAAATATAGAAATTCAATAAAAAAAAAAAAAAAAAATTAAAAAAAGGAGATGTTGAAGTGTTTGCAGGAACCCATTGAAAAGGCTGGCGTGCTTTTCATTACCATTTTCTGTTCTGTAACCTTGTTTTTCGTTTACATTTTTTTAAACTGGGAGTTTACCATTTTGTTTGTTTTGAAGGCAAAAAAAATTAGCTCTTTCATTAGGTAGGGAAATTAATTTGTTTTCTTGGCGCCTTTCACGGCAAGGGTTTTACTTAGTTTATTTATTTTCTGAGTGAAAATACTATTTTGTTACGTTTGGAACTGAGTGTGCTGAAATAAATGTGCAGGATGGTGATTTATTCTGTCTGCTCCACCCGTACACATTGGTCACTACTTAAATGAAGCAAAGCCCTACCTAAACCTTCTACTAGGGGTGCACTTTCACAATTTTTTACAGTAGATAACCCTGATAGACAACTTTTGGTTATTAACCACTTAATAACTTTTTTTAATTTTTTTTTTTTTTTTACAATTTAAGGCTACGGCACGCAGCGTCTATTTGTATCAGTCTTCATAACGCAGCTGTACTCTCATTGAGTCGAATTGTCGTCTAACATCATGGCTTCAAAACGTGTAGACACTTTTATATAGCCGATAAAATTCGGATTCTGGAGGCATTAAGTGAACCCCTGTGCTAAACAAGTACGGATAGCAGAAATGACATGTCAAATCCAGTTGTATCCCGCATTTTAAAATTGGCTACGAAGCTGCACACAAAATTGAGTGAGATTTACAGCTGGAGGTGGCGAATCATTAAAAAAAAAAAAAATAATTGGACAACTACTACTTTTAAAATGATGCTTCTGTATTAAATGTGAGACCTGTATATCAAGTTTGTTTACTCTTATTAAGGATCTTGTTAGTAGGTTGTTGTAGTATGTATACAGTACTGTATATATTTTTTGTTTTACACATCTGTATAGTATTAGTAAACAGTTGTTTGTTCCGATATTTGGTGTTTTTTCATGTTCATTTTTTTAACACTGCAATGAACCAACATGGGTATTTCAGTGTGCTGTTTTTACAACTATAGTATACTTCACTTTTCCAAATATATATATATATATATATATATATTATACACACACTTGAAAATGTGGCTTTTTGCTTAATAACACTATTTGGTTAATAACAACTTTTTGCTGGGAACCAAGAGGTTGCTAATAAGCGACATAAGTTCCTAATGATTTTCAAGGTGTGGTATCCGAAGCATAATCAACAATTACAAAGAAAAACATTGACATCTGTAATTGACAATCCCAGGACTGTAAGACCCAAAAAACTGTCTAACAAGGATGAGCCATACTTGAGATAATATCCTTAAGGAACAGAAAGAAGACAAGCATTGAATTGACAACAGAACTGGCAGAAGGCACAGGTGTTGTCCTTCCATCAACAGTCCAAAGCTCCTTTAACCATTGTTCCATAGTCCAATTGCTGTGTTCTTGTGAATATTTTAGCCTTTTAGTCTTGTTCCCATTTCTTAACAGAGGTATTCTTACTGTAACACATCCTTTAATCCTCATTTCAAAGAGTGATTTGTATACCTCTCTCAATTTAGACAAGAAAGAAATGTTTGTGACTTTGTTTAGATGGTATGACACCTTTTCCATTGTTATCAGAGTCTAATTAATGACTTATGAACTTTTTTTTTTTATGCATTATTTTCCACCGGTTAAACTGCATACTCACACAACCAACCATTCAATAAATGACGCTGTATAAAACTCCTCTTTTGCTGAAAATCATGATACCTAGCAATAGCAGAGTAGTACAGATATCGTATATAAACCAGCTTTATTCATAGCTGAATTTCAAAGGAGTGTAGTGAAGAAGTCTACATGTGCACATAACACCGTACATCCGAGTTCAGGAAATGTGTTTCATTGTGTCAGCTAGTATACAGGAAGTGGTTAGAAACCAGGAAGCAATAATATAATCCTCTATTCTCTGTGAAATGAAAGTACCGGTATTAATATTAGGAAAGGGGGGGGAAAAATGATTCAACCCAAGAAATGGGGGGAGAGGGGGCTAATTAGAGGCAAGCAATGTGTCTTTAACGAGAAATGAGTATGTCAGAATCCCCATTCATTTTTAAGACCTCCTATCCCAAGCCCCACTGATAATTCTTATTACTTAGGATGAGCAAACCATTGTGAAATCTAGTAGCATGTTTTCAATGCAATGAGGCTGCAGTGAGTATGAACTGGTATATTTTACCAACCACTATGATTGTAAAATGGTACTGAATCGGTCAGGTCCCTTCAGCAGAACACTGAGAAAAATACCATGTCCCCAAAGACTAAGCTGACATTAGGCATGCCCTTTACATTGCTCAGTTTGATTAAGAAGGAGATATTATAATTGCTGTGGAATATTAACACTTACAGCAAGAAGGTCACAAGTTAAATCAATTTCATAGTCTTACCATCTTAACTTGGAATCAGTGTCATTTATGTTCAGCCTAACAGGACAACCCCCACGACTCAGAAATGTGAATATTTTCCTGATGATTATGTGATGTTCACAAATGAGAATGAGAGTCCATCGCCTGGCTTGCTGGACAAGTCAGCAGACCCCCACCCTAACAGAGAAGGAGGAGATGGGGAGGCGGGGGGATGTGTATAAATCAAACGTAATAGAAGAGTCAGTTACCAGGCTATTTACTGTATACAGCTCTGATCGGCCATCATTGGATGATGTAATGTGTGTAGGGGGGGTTCCTCTCTCCTGAACCTGAGCTTGTAAACTTCAATGAGAGGAATGTTAGTTCCTCGTGCAAGTTAGAAAAACTATTTTTGAAACTACTGAGAGTCTCTGTACAGCTCCAAGAGTTTTGCTGTTTTCACCATGTTGCAGCAGCAAAACTAAATCACTTAGAATTACCATCTGTACCAGTACGAAAAGTCTTAACCTTTCTTACATCAAATGTGAAAAAACCCAAATACCTCTTATACACAATGAGATAAGTCGTCAAACTAAGGTAAAATTATTGTTCTTCCTCTTTCGTTTACTTTAAGAGTGTGCAGCGACTTTTTAACGTCAGAATAAACCAGGGACCGCAAGCAGTTTGATATCCACAACATTTATATTAAACTATTTATTTTTGTTTTAAAACAACACATCTTGCACAATTTTTTTTTTTTTTTTTACAGTGGTTTGAACTTGCAACATGACGTCCTTGAAGGGCACATAGCCTTAACCTACTGTGCCACTGCACTGTTGTTGAAATGCATTCATTGTTTAAAAAACCTGAAGGTTCTGCTTGATTCTAGAAATGCTCTATTTCCTCTGTGAAACTATCTAGTTTCCAGTTTGGTAGATACCATAAAATGAAATTGTCCACAAGAGTGGCATGTAGCTTCCTTGTCTAAATCTCTGATCTCTGATAAATTGTAGTTCCTCGTTTAATTAAAAATAAAGGAATAATTTTATTAAATAGAAATACATTATTTAAAAAAGAACATAGAGGAATAAATATATTTAAAAATATATATTTAGAAATTAATGTATATATTATAAATGTATAAATACATTAATAAATAGCAAGCCAGAAAAAATGTCATATTAATTGATTTGGCTGATGCTTTTATCCAGAGCAGTTAACATTTGTATACCTATACAAAAAGCATGTTTCATGTAAAAAAAAAAAAAAAAAATGTTATACGAGACTTTAGTGGTTATTCTCTTATATCATATGTGTAGTAGTGGTTAGAGCACTGTGCCCTTGACTGGAAAGTCCTTCCATCCCAGCTGGGTGACACATTGTTACTTTACCTAGATTGATCCAGTAAAAAAAAAAAAAAAAAAAAAGTAACTGAAAAAAAGTCACAATTGTAAGTTGGCCTGGATAAGCGTGTCTGCTAAGAAATAAAGTAATAGTTTTCAGGCCTAGTTAGTACTTGAATGGGAGACTGCCTGGCAATATCAGTTACTTTGGAGTTTTACTCAGTGTTGTAGTCGAGGGTATACGGAGGTAAACGGCGTTTACTCACTTTGAATTTGGGCAGTATATCGTTTACCCACTTCTCATATAAGGGATACAGAGTTTACTCACTTCTACAATGTGATAAAGACAATATATCTTAACGGCGAGCGTCTGTCTTGTGCTCACGCAATGTGAGCGGAGCGAAGCGGTGTCAGTTCCGCTCACCGCTCATAATATCCTCCGCTCTGCTCCGCTCTTTCTTTGCTCTGCTCGGCTCTTTCTTTCATTCCGCTCAAATCCTTGTGATTCCCGCTCTGCTTCCTTGCTCCAGACAAAATTATATTAAAACGATATATAATAATAAGTAAATAAACTAGATGTTTTTCCACCATTGTGTTGCCTATTACAGATGAAAAGATGTAATGTACATTCAGAAAGGAATGCCATTTAATTATACTTATCAATCGCATACCTTGACACAAGTAAAAAAAAAATAAAAAAACAGCCATGCCCAAAAGCCAACATAGTACTCAGAGAAGTTATCTAATTGAATTTGAAAACGCCTTTTCATTATTATTGTTTGGTACTGAAAATATGCCTACATTTCAAACTTTGCATATGATTCGTATCAAATTAGGTTCATACAGGGCTTATTTGTATCAGAATATCTCATAGGGAGTTCTCAAAGCAACCCACAAACACATGAGTGAGTCGATGGGGCTGACGGACCACCCTGGCTGTACTAGTGTATGAACTTGCCTTAATTTAAGAGTGCAGAAAATATAAACTGTGTTCACAGCACTGTAAGGTGCATAACCATAGAACTGTATAAGAACAATAATCACAGACAGATGGACACACAAACAGACACACATGGATGACGTTTCTCACGTTTTTATATGGCACAAATGCAGCTCAACAATCGGAAATATATATTAGTGCCTATAGAAAGCCTACACCCCCTTGAACTTTTTTCACATTTTGCTGTGTCAGTGCCTCAGAGTTTCATGCATTTAAATGAGGATTTTTCCCCCCACTTATCTACACACCATACTCCACACAGTTAAGGAGAAACGAGTTATATATTAAAAATACAAAACTGAAAGATCATAATTGGATAAGTCTCCACCCCCTGAGTTAATACTTGGTAGAAGCACCTTTGGCAGCAATTACAGTTGTGAGTCTGTTGAGATAGGTCTCTACCAACATTGCACAGCTAGATTTGACAATATTTGACCATTCATCTTTACAAAACTGTTCAAGCTCTATCAAGTTCCTTGGGGAGTGTTGATGGACAGCAATCTTCAAGTCATGCCGTCATTTTCAATTGGATTTAGGTCGTGGCTCTGACTGGGCCACTCAAGGACATTTATCTTTTTGTTCCTTAGCCACTCCAGTGTAGCTTTGGCTGTGTGCTTTGGGTCGTTGTCATGCTGAAAGGTGAACTTCCGTCCCAGTTTCAATTTTCTTGCAGAGGGCAGCAGGTTTTCTTCAAGGACTTCTCTATACTTTGCTCCATTCATTTTTCCTTCTATCCTGACAAGTGCCCCAGTCTCTGCCAATGAGAAACATCCCCATAACATGATGCTGCCACCACCATGCTTCACAGTAGGGATGGTGATCTTTGGGTGATGCGCTGTGTTGGTTTTGCGCCAAACATAATGCTTTGCATTTAGGCCAAAAAGTTCCATTTTAGTTTCGTCAGACCACAAAACGTTTTGCCACATGGCTACAGAATCTCCTGAGTGATTTTTTGCATACTTTTAGCAGGATTCAAGGTGGGCTTTCATGAGTAATGGCTTCCTTCTTGCCATACAGGCCAGATTTGTGGAGTGCTTGGGATATTGTTATCACATTCACACTTTGACCAGTCTTGTAAAGTTACCATTGGCCTCTTGGTAGCCTCTCTGATCAGTTTCCTTCTTGCTCGGAGTTTGGAGCAATCCAGTTTGGAGTCATCCAGTTTGGAGGGACGGCCTGATCTAGTCAGGGTCTTGGTGGTGCTATACACCTTCCACTTCTTAATAATCGTCTTGATTGTGCTCCAAGGGATATTCAAGGCCTTTGATATTTTTTTATACCCATCCCCTGATTTGTGCCTTTCAACAGCTTTGTCCCGGAGTTCTTTTGAAAGCTTGTTCATGGTTCAGTCTTTTGCTTTGAAATTCACTACCAGCAGAGGGAACCTACAGGAACTGCTGAATTTATCCTGAGATCATGTGAATCACTACAATTTAACATAGGTGGAGGCCACTTAACTTGATGTGTGATTTTGAAGGTGATTGGTTATACCTGAGCTAATTTAGGATTGCTGTTACAAGGGGGGTGGACTCTTATCCAACCAAGCTATTTTAGTTTTTATTTTTAACACATTTTCTACAAATTTCTAGAAATTTTTTTTCACTTGGATTTTTTTCAGGTCTACCCTTTTAGGACGTACTGGGAATGGAAGCTCGGGTCACAAGTCGAGACAGAGAGAGCCCAGGATCCAAACCCAAAAGATAAATAAGAAAAAGAAACATAGAAATAGCAGGGAAACCGTGGGAAGACCCCCTGTGTATTTTTATAGAAGACTGAGGAACGGTCATGGTAGGACGGAGACCTGGGCTGTGCGGGTAGCGATGGCTGGGGTAACACTGCTGAAGTGCAGCACCTTTTATTTCTAGTTTTGATTACTGTGTTTTCTTTTCCTTTTTCCTTTTGCCTTTGGTTTTTGGATTATTGTTTTGAACACCCGTGAGTGCGTCTGCACTTGAGCTTTATCGACTGTGGTATTGCCGTGTCTCTGTTTTTACCATCGGTCGTAGGCAGAACACGGTGAACAGCGCCCTCTGCAGTCTAAAAAGTAAAAACACACCCTGAAAATAAAACTGGGCATCTGTGTGGTGTTTTCAAGTATACCTGTCTGTCTGTGTCAGTGAATTACCCACCACCCTTCCACAGGCAACAAAAGGTGAAAATTTTGAAAGGAGGTGTAAACTTTCTATAGGCACTGTAAGTGTATAATATATGTGTATGTGTATAATATATATATATATATATATATATATATATATATATATATATATATATATATATATATATATATATATATGAAGAGTTTAGATGTAATACGCGATATACTATTTGCACCAAAACTGAGCTAGATGCAGGATCATTCATCTCACAGTGCTTATTTTCTGATGTTTAGTGTCCTTTGTCCTCAAAACACTATATACACCATGTTAAATACAACTTAAATGATCTTTCCATAACTCTCTATACGCCAGGTTTCTAATTGAGCAAAATCTGACATATCCACTGAGCCAATCGGCGTGCAGTATTGTTGTCGTGTGACCCTATTATGGCAGAACCCAGGAGGAGTATAGTAGCATATTTAATCTTGTAAATTGTGATTTTATGATTAATTGATGAATATTTAAAAAAAAATGCAGGGAAGTCAATTTTCTAACAGGGTGTAGCAATGGTGAATAAGCATTCACAAACAATGCTTAGAAAACTGTCATTGATCTGAACTGTGAAACCTCCCTTCATTTCCCTTGCAATGTCAACCCCACTTAATGGTGTTTTACATTTGTGTTCTCCCTCTGTGTGAAGTTTATCATTTGAATTTAGTGAAACGTGTTGCATATTTGAAGTAAGTATAAAGTCATTTTACAAAAATGTGGAGGTTTATACTTGGTTACGACCCTGACTGAAGATATCATTAGCAAAGGGGACAGGTTGTACTAACGAGGTCAAACAATAGGTCACGTTTTATTAAACATTTTAATACTAATAAACAAACAATTACTATAATCAACACTATCGTACTATGTTTCTTAAAACATAATAACACAATATATTCATGATAAAGTTGAGTTCTTATTTATAAACAGTAACACGTTTAAAGCTTGGGACTCGCTGTCTGTAGCTTGGTGTTGTTTACATTATTGTCAGCATATTTTAAGTGATTGAAAGCTGAATTTACTTTTTTAAAAACACACTTTTCTTACACCAACAATCAGTTTGTTTGAAAACCAGGCTTTAGTCACTGATAATAGGTGCACAGGTGACAATTCCATGAGTGCTGCGGGGCTCAAGCACCAATGGGGGAAAATAAGGTCCTGCACAGTGCAAATAAATCACCTGTTCTGTCAAATTATAGTGTGGATGCTTCACAAGCAGAACTGTTATTGCAGTGTTTAAAAATATAAAATCCATTTATACAAAGACTCCCAGCTTTCTTGAAAAGATCTGCGTTTCCCTTGTTTTTCTTTTGTATTTGTTTTTCTCTCATTAGTATCTATAGTAGATACAGCATCCGTCAGTTCTGGCAAATTTTACTGTACTTGCTGAAGTGGTTTTCTCCCACTGCTAATTAAAAAAATTAGTCCTAGCTATTTCATCCCAAGGCCTGAACCTGCGTCATACCTACTGTAGATGCCTGTAACCAGATACAGACTGTCGTGCTTGCTCGTATGCCTGGAGAGGACATTCATCTTATGGACTGAGGAGTGCCCTTGTAACTTCCAGAGAAATGTGCTGAAAAAAAGAATGCCTACAAGGCTGACTGCAGTCGTACAGCTGGACTGGAAACTACCATAAGAGTCAAAATAGGCTGCAAACTGGTGCTTCACAAGAACATTGACATTGCCACTGGTTTAAAAAATGGGGCAATAGAGAAGCTTCAAGCTGTTTCCTACTATCTGGAAAACACAAGTATGGTCAAAACCTTAACCACCTAATTTAACAATGGAGTCACCCATACCTTTGAACGTTTACGTTCAAAGTTTGAAATCATGGTCAGAGTCTACATTGTTCGAGAGCAGTTCCCAGTCAGTGGTGCTCATGCAATCACCATTCACAAATACAAACGTAAGTTTTGTTGCACTTTTCAGAGTTACATCTTTAAGTGTTGTCCACCTTATCAACTTTTTGACCCCATCTGCATTAAGGCACCTCAAACTGCAGTTGCAGAGTACAATAGGCTTATAGGGATTTATTGCCCCAAGTTGATAAGTTTGAAGGAAACTAACATGCACAAGGGACACAAAGAAAAAAAGATTGAGTGCATTTCATTCACTGAGCCATCGCTAATGTTCAGGAACAGAAAAGCTTCAATCTTCTAAGAGAACACTTGCAGTCACACATCCATTCAGAGGCTTGAGCAACCCGAATTTCACCTCATGTTATGCAAATGCAACATTGCAGTGGTGCCTTCACTTGAAGCCTCTGAAGGATTCATTAAAACACAGTCAACAGCTATCGGGAGCTTTGCTCACAACTATGATCACTTGCCATCCACTGCATCTCTAACTACTGTGAATATTTGTCACTTCTCAGAAGAACCCTTCAAAAGAGATGAACAGCAAGATGTTGCAGAGTTTCTCATCAAATTGTCTGAAATTTGCCCTGAAGTATCTTGTATGGTTTCAGTCACAATAACTCATGACATTCTACATACTAGATGTAACTACTGGTCATCAAACTGACAGGTGTTGCATGTTTATCCTCTACATGTACCTGCTGGTACAGATTCCATGTTTTGGGAAGAACTAATTTATAGAAATGACAAATGGGCAACGATTTTTGGTAGCAAATGTAGGCAATGAAAAACTTCTCCAATCATGAAATGTGAACTTATTCCTTTAGGACCATTAAGGCGACACAATGGCAAGTTTACTGTTGTGCAGGAGAGCAAAATTATTGTGGACAACAGGAATTAGCTTATCATACACCAAGGACAGGGTGTTACTTCAGGACACCACGTGTCTCTTCTTGCTGTGAATGGTACTGGAAAATGGGTGCATGCAAATGATGCACTCATTGAAGTCAAACCATGGCCAAGAAATGCAAAGGTCATGGATATGGCCTTTTATGAAGAGATCTAATGCTTTACAAATGCCTTACATTGGCCTAAGTTCATAACAACTCTATAACAAGGAGAATAATGTTTTTTTCAGCATTAAAATGTGTTAGTACACTGTCCCTTAGCACTGACATGCATCTGTACCTTTTTAACCATTCATAACATTGTTGTTTTGTACCTATGTAAATATCAATATATCAATACCTACTAAAATAAACATATTTTTTTCACCACTCATGGATGTACATTTGCAACTAAAAGAATACAATGTTTACACTTTCAATACTGTCCAAAAGTCCCTTCTACCATTATTTTACTTTCAAATCTTTTTTCTCATTTATCTTATATTACTCTACTTATTACTCTCTTGTCTGCCTGTCTGTCTATTTACCATACACATTCTCGAATATCTTTCGCTTGTTTATTCATTATTGAATGAAGTAATGTAGACACAGATGAAGTAAAAAAAAAAAAGGTGATATCTATAACAAAAACATTGTCAATGTAAAAAAACAAGTTAGAAAAACGCAACAGCCGTTTGAAGTGGTGATATAAAACACAACGGCCCAAGTTTGGAGAAGCAATTGGGGCAACCTTTTTCAAGCATCAAGGAAATAGATATAATTGTATATGTGCTGGGGCCCAACTTTCACACAATTGTTGCTTCTAACTTAGCTTCTTTTTTTGATTGGTCCACTTTATATTGAAATGCTCTTTGTACAACTTCAAGGGGATTATGGCCATTCCCTTATCAGCTCAAATGCCACATCTTCAGCAAAAACGTTGACAATGCACAACCAAAAAAAAAGGCTTCAACACCCCAGCCCTGGATCTGCAATGCCTGCCTGTGGCAAAGTGATGAATACGTACAGGTGAGTACAGTGCAGAGTGGATTAATCACACAGACATGATTCACAGGTGCAAGGGTGTTTATTAATGAATATAATGTCCAGAGCCTTATGGCGAAAACCTGTAAATAATAATGATGGAAGTGTTACAGCAGCATGTATCACTTCTGTTTTGTAAATCCCACGGGTTTGACCCACAACCAAAAAGTCCCATCTTTTCTCACCCACAAAAAACACAAACACAGACACAGTTCCTACTGTACGTGAATTAAGTGCCCGTGGTGCAAAGACAGTTCCTGAGTGAAAAGTGAGTGGTGATATCTGGGTTTGATGCTGGCCTGCAGCTGCAGCTCCAGTCGTTTTAGTAATGTTGAAACAGACAATACAAAACAAACAGCGTTACAAGACAAACTAACAGACACTCATGGTTACTTTCACAAATGCACGGTACTCCTTCTAAGTTGTTTTGCTAACCATAGTCAAAGGAAAAGATCACTTCCACTACACCCCTTATTTATACCCTCACTCATGACCCCTAGGTTAACAAGCGCATCTCGTCTCCTGTACAAGTCATTGAGTTTGGGTGCCATAGCTCAACCCCCTTCCTAAATGATTGACTTCCACCTACCCTAAGGAATAAATTGTCATGCCATTTAGTTAAGGGTACTCCATTCCTTTTACATAGTGCCCTCACGGGTCGGGAGGGAGATCTAACACCAAGAATCATTCTATCTCTGTCACACTGCCCCATCATGAACTCATTGCCATTATTGGTCTTGTTCATCATCTTCATTGCTGGATATATATTGCTTCATGCTCTTTCAGGTATTCTTGTATGTATGGGCTAAATGTCTGTCCATGTGTGCCCTGATCTACCTGTGCCTCACCTGCATGTTGTCCGTGTGTCTTCCCAAAGCATACTTGTCTGCGCCTGTGATGACACCTCTCCCATTCCCTGCCTGTCTTTCTCTCTGTAGTAGTTCTTGTAAGGATAACCAAGAACACTTCAGTCTGTTTTGAGCACTTTCCTTGGTGCATATGTGTCTCAGCATCGTTATTCTGGTTACAGCCCAGCTGATAAGGGAATGAGCATTTCAATGTAAAGTGGAGCGATCAGAAAAATAAGCCAAGCTAGAAGCAACAGTTGTGTGAATCTTGGGCCCCAGCACCTTTCCAATTGTGTCTATTTGCTTGATACTTGACAAGGTTGCCCCAGTTGCTTCTCCTAACTTGGTTTTTGTGTTTGATATCACCACTTTAAACAGCTGATGCATTTTTCTAACTTGTTCGTTTTTCATTGTTTTTGTATAGATTAAACACACACACACACAAACACACATACACTCATTTTTGCATTACTATATTTGTGGAGACTTCTCATTGACTGTCACTACAGGTGTATTTACTATTTCTAACTCCAATCAGACAAAACTCCACACAGAGTGAAAGTCGACAACAAACAAAATATTTTGGCACTTTTTTTTTGAAGACATATTTAGTTCCTAAAAAGGTGTTTTACAAAGTGGGGCGTCCCCACAACATTGTTCTTTTAGGTGTTACCATCTTTGTGGGGACATTTTCTCAAATTTTGACAACACATTGATAGTAATACCTGCCCCCCGCCCCCGCCCCCCCCCACACACACACACACTCACACACTCACACACACGTGCACACACAATTCTGCACAATTAGGGCCGACAGGAAGGTGTTGGTCAAACAGAAGACAAAGTATATCTAATCTAGGTCTAACAAAAAACAATCCCTAAATACTAGATGAGAGGCTCTGGAAGCTTAAATAAATCCTGTTCACAGCATGCCAAGCAGTTGAAGTGTTCTCTTATAAATAAAAGATTGTGAAAGTATGCTAAAGCATAGGTAAGCATTGTACAGAATAGTGAGGTATGGTAAAGCATATTAATAGACATGGCTAACCAGGGTCAATGTATAGTGCAACCATAGGAAAGCATGGGAAAACTGCAAAAATGCTATGTGGTAAACTTTTATAAAGTTTACTTTAAGTCAATTTAAGGGAAAAGATCATACATAACTGCCATATATATAGCAAATGCTGATCCATTTTTATTTTCATTCATGGTAGATGATGCTTTAACAGAAGCAAAATTATAAAAATTCCAACATTTACTCACTTCATAGCATGAATTCTTGCTTAAACTGATAAACTGCTTTTTACCAGCTAAAAGTTAAATGAATTGGACACTGTGCACTTCAGCGGCTGCCCCATGTTTGAAAAATATATTACATACAATGCAATGTCTATTAAGACCATTGAAGGGATACACAAAAAGTGTTTGTAATAAGGCAGGGATGGAAATAAAGCTCCCATTGCATAGCACTTTGATACGTTCCTGAGTTTAATCAGACACACCTGAGCTTGTTACCTGTACACTGCAGCGATCAAGCTCATAGTAAAACCTTGAGTTTTATTTCCATCCCTGAGAGGGGGTGGTCTTACTGCTGAAGGTACATGGAATTGTTTTTGCAACTTATTAATTTCTTCTTGTTATGATTATTTAAAAGTTTTAGCTCATTTGTTTTAGAGTTTATCCACTTTTCATGCTATGATTGTTTTTAATTTTCTTTTAAGAAAACTGTTCTAGTTCACTGTCACTTTCCAAATACTGTATATCGACACATCCCTAACTATGTAACACACAATATTGTATATAGACACATCTTTAACTGTGTAACACACAATACTGTATATAGACACATCCCTAACTGTAACACACAATACTGTATATAGACACATCCCTAACTGTAAAACACAATACTGGTAAATTTAGAAATACAAAAATCAAAACTAAATTTCTAAATTCAGCAGTTCAGTCCCTGCAGTTAGGATTCTCCAGACAAGGTCAAAGCAAGTTTAAAACCAGGTACAGGCAAATTTAAAAAGAAATGATAAGAACTCAATATTGGATCAACCAACCCTGGAGCCACTCATAATGAGAGAGCATCATTAAACACTGCAGAAAAAAAGAGAAGAACAACTCATATTTGAAGCTACTTATTCAAATACCACAATTGATGCTAAAGCAATCTCCCCACAGTTGGCATTCGAGGGAGTTTGTGAATGTGTAATGGTATTTAAATTGAATCCGCTCTGCTACCTCGCTTGGAAGCTACAGAGCATAAGTGTGTGTGTGTGTGTGTGTTGAATCACCCACTAGCTCTACAAATCGCATTATGCATGCTGCCTAGTTCAAAGTTAGCAGTGATAATTATAGTAAAACATGCTCTAGGTTTTTCTTTTTGGTTTTATTGATGTTACATGTTCTTTCTGACAAACCATGGAAATAAAAGCTACCATTTTTGCATTGCTGTGAAAATGTTATTACAACAGAAAAACAGATATGTGATCTCTCTTGTAAGGCAATAACGTGTCTTCTTTATTTCCACGCTCTGATGTTGCAACAGTTCCATAATGTCATTGCTGCTGTTTGAGAGTCTCATAAAAGCAGCTTAAATGAAAAAAAAAAATTTTCCTCAAAGGGCTTTAAAACTGATCATGTGATTCTTTTTTTGTATTTTTTTTTTTAGCTAACAGATGTTATTGAGAAATGTACTGGCTTCAATTTAAATGATTTAATCAGTGCCAATTGTGTCATCTTGCACATTCTGATTGGTTCTTACTAAAAACTGTTTTACTATGAGATCTGGAGCAACTCTGCCATTCTAAACTGCTTTACTATGAGATCTGGAGCAACTCTGCCATTTACTATGAGATCTGGAGTAGCTCTGATGTTCTAAACTGCTTTACTATGAGATCTAGAGTAGCTCTGATGTTCTAAACTGCTTTACTATGAGATCTAGAGTAGGTCTGATGTTCTAAACTGCTTTACTATGAGATCTAGAGTAGCTCTGCTGTTCTAAACAGTTTTACTATAAGATCTAGAGTAGTTCTGATGTTCTAAATTGTTTTACTATGTGATCTAGAGTAGCTCTGGCCTATATACACATGCATGTAGTGCAGGCTAGATCAGAATTATTATATTAGTATGATAAAAAATTGAATTACAGAAAATGTGTTCTTCGGATATATGCAAACATGTCAGTGTGACATACAGATGGATGATATACAGACAGACACAGCTGTGGCCAAAAGTTGAGACATAAATGAATAGATTGTTTAAACAATAGATTGTTTATTTGACATCATGAAATCAAAGAAACTACAAAATTATATTACAAAAGTCTACCAGAAGCCATAATAGTTACATTTCGAAATGCCACATTTTTTCATTAGGCATATGGAAAAATATAAAGTGATATGTAATTGAATATGTTAACGTAACATTATTCAACAGGTTTCATTCGACTGAATGAAGCAGCATTAGTTAATTCTATAAGGTGATGCCATATTATTGGCCTTAGCTGTATATCCCCAGAAACTGATATTATGAATAACTTATAGGCTAAATAATGCTAATACCAAGTTCTACCACAGAGAGATTAGCAGTTCTCCAGATGTATGCAAAAATGTAAGTGTCACATACAGACAAATATATGTACAGTACTGACAGACTGACAAAGTACTCCTGTAGCGGTCCAGCTATATGGAAACGTGAGGATAATCAACCAGGAAAGCATGCTGTTCTGATTCTCATTAGCTGAGAGAACACAAAGCCACTTTGTGGTTTGGAATTTGGTTTCAGGAGGCTAGGTTTCAGGCTACAGGTTTGAAACAGCAAAGTTGCCTCAGACTAGATCTCCCGGTCTTCTGGATCCAGGTTTCAAGCCGCTGTTCCTGAAAAATTGGCTTTGTGTTCCCTCAGCTTGTCTTGCAGAGAGGCAGCTCGTCAGCAGCTGCTGGCATTTCCAACAGGACACAGAAATACACATATAAAAGAAGGCAGATGTTATACCAGTAGGATTTTTACTGGTACTAGACAGCTAATTCTGCTGCTGCCAGTAGCTGCACAAAACACATTCTTAATATAACCACCTAGGATGCAATTTGACAGGGTAATGGGAAGGATTTCCTTGGCTCTGCTTTTTTTTTTTTTTTTTTTTTTTTTTTAAACCCTGGCTCCTCACTTTTAATTTTCATCTCCGGGAGAGAAAAACGATTTTGCACATACAATGTATTTCTGCTAGAAATTGTCATTTGGACAAATAATATTGATATCCAAATACATTTGCCACCCATTTCACTTTCTCTAAACGTAAATTCAATAAAATATAAGTAATTCTCTTTCTTCAGCTCTGACGGTGTTAAACTACTGGCAACAGTCTATTTGTGGTTTATTACTGGCAGTAGAATTGTCCTGGTAATAGGAAACCCCCAAAAGCCAGGAGATTTTCTACTGGTCCCTATCCAATCACGCCTATCCTAAGGTATTTACAAGTACTACCATACTCAATTTACTCCAAGTGGGCGGAAAAACAACAAGACAAGAATGGTCATTGGTCATTTAAAAGGTGATAGTTGTATCAGCAAACCATGAAATAAAAAATAACAGTTCGTGCACTGTACGGGAGCAAACCGCAAACCCAAGGCTGTGGTGTGTGCTATATTTATTTATCCGTGTGTTGAATAATTCGTTTACAAACCGCGGTATCTGCGAGTGTGTGAAACTGAAAACCGAAAACAAACAAAAAAAGAAACATAGTTTCAAACAAACAAAAGAACTTGGATAGCAGTCTCAATCTCAGGGAATTTGTGTAAGATGTTCTTAATTGTTAAACATTTGCAATCTCCCTAATCTCGCATAATTAATAATTATATACCGTATCAAAAATTATAAAAACTGCCCCCGCCTTGACTTTACTATATGGTATCCGTTTCACAAGATGGACTGCAGCCTCAACTCCTCAGTGGCCAGCGGCGGCGCCCCTCCCTCAACATGGCAAATGATTTCTGAAACTTGACGTGTGTGCTTGGGAATATGAAGCAGTTTTGTGCAAAAATTCAGAGATCATCACACAGGTCTTTTTTTAAACATGTGCAGATGCATACAGCGCTACTACTCATGCGTGAAGAAGCTGAAGATACAGACGAGATGAAGAAGATGGTATGTGTAACTCCCAGCTGCTGCAGTCTAGGGGTCCTGCTTTTTAAGTATACAGGTAGTGGTTAACATGTTTAAGCAGGGGAGGGAACTTGTCCCTACAGCTAAAACTACAGCTGGAGAATTTAAACAAACTGGACTGTAATCTGATAAAGTAAGGTATAGTGCGTAGAAGGCTGTTGAATAATGGCGAAAGCTAATTGTATTGGTTTACACACTTTAGTTTCTCAATGCTATTTTTTCCTGATAAGTGAAATTCGTTTGTCCAGCTGAGGGAACACAAAGACACTTTTTTTAGGAACAGTGGATTAAAACCTGGTTCCAGGAGTTAGTTTGAGGCAACTAACAAACTCCGCATCTCCCTGGTATGCCATGTAGTGGCCTGTGAAATCTAGTCTCCTGAAATTGTTCCAAGCTACAAAGTGGTTCCGTGTTCCTCAGCTTTACGTGTAATAGGACATCCCGGAGCCTTCCATTTACACTGTGCTTCACACAGGAAACTATGTGGGGTCCAGTTACCTGTAACACAGGAAGTGGGTGGGGGAGGGGAAACCAAGTACTTCCACCCGATTTATAGTGTTGTGGCTCCTCCTGATTTTGCAAAAGTCTTGAAAGCAAATAGCAAATAAATAACAAGCCTGTGTGAATGATGGCAGTATTTACTAAAATATATTTCTTTGATGACCATATACTACATTCTTCGACAGCTGTGAGCATTCTGCTTCATCAGAAACCAGGCCTGGTTGGTTTTCAAGGTTGTTCGCATCTCTAAAAGGTGGTTTGGGCACTATTTTCAGAATTCCTTTTTTGATTAAAATTCTATACAATTACAACGTCCCTTCAACATTGGGAGAATGTGTGCAAGGTAATAATATTCTTCCAAGTGGATACAATCTGAGACAGAGTCCAGGTTTTTATACAATAAAACATGTCTAACCCAGCCCCCCTACATGCTGGCATTCTATATAATTCAGCATCCTTTCTGGGTCATGACCAAATCCCTATTGAAATGAATGGTGTGAGTCCCTCTACAATCCAGAACCTCTGGAATCTGTTCTGGAATCCGACATCATCTGTAAGTCTTGCCTGCCTAAAACCAATGGAAATCTAACTGTGTAGTCTGGCACTAAGTCATGAGGTTGTTCTTTTCTGTGGGGATGGTACACATGCAGTAATATCTTTTGTAACATAATGGAGAAAGTAAAATGAAACCACTCCTTGGAATTATGTGGTATACTCCTGGCTAGTACTCCTGCTGTATGTACTTAATAGTGTTTCAAAGCATTCAGATAGTTTGGCATTTGGAACTTTTTTTTTAGGTACAGTATTAGATTTTACAGTACCTCTGCAAACCAGCACACTATATAATCCGGCACAATTTTCCAGTCCCAAGTGATGCCAGGTTAGACAGGTTTTAGGCAATTTCAATTTCAGGTGATTTATTTATATAGCACCTTTCATATCATGGTGGGTACATTAAGTAAGAGAGCGAGAATGTTTCTGCTGACTTGGGTCAGCGATGAAATCTGCTCAGAGGGAGCGGAAATGAACATACCATTAAGTGGGTTCTTTCACTGAGCTTCACTGAGCTGCTCACTTGACGCTCCCAGTATCTCAAAACGCTTTACAAGAAGTCTGCAGTATCAAGAAGTAGTAACAATTACAAAGTAACAATAAATAACAATAATTTAAGAAAACAGAAAATGAATAAGAATGATAGATAAAACACAAAAATAATCAAATCAAATCAAATAGATAAAAACAGGCGATTTCCTCCAAACACACAGGCTGTTTCCTCTAGTTATAGTTGTTGTATGATAAATGTTGTTTTGTCAATGGGACCCATTGTGACACTTTTTTTTATTGACAATGCAATAGATTTAGCATCCCAATGAAAGTAAATGGCAGAGAGATTCCACTTGCCATATAATAAAGCATATAGGCATTTAACTATTTAACACCTGTGTTTATTAATGGAAAACATCTTCAAATCTCAGCTCAAAGTTAGGCACTGCAGTGTCTCTACAGTTAACACTACCTGTGGGGAACAGCTTTTTGAGTCTTCCATTCCTGGGTTTGTCAATTACAGATCATTTTTCTCTGTACTTGTTGATCATACTTTGAATACCACACCTTCAAAATCAAGTGATGCGAGCTATTTCACTCAGTGTTTTTCCTTCTTTATGCAAGTCGTGGTTGTTATATTAGTAGAAAACACTAATGGAGGCTTTGAGTAAATTGTTGATGCTCATAATGCGTCATAGTAGAAAAATGCAACATGTCTAAGACTTTTGCACAGCAGTGTATATGTATGAATAAACAAAATAAAATACGTAGAAGAGAAATTATATAAAAGAATACAGACTATTAAACATAATAAATAAAAAACTAAGTGAACCAATATATCAACACTTTACAAAAATGTAGGTCAAAAATGACCTACAATGTGGCGTTTAAGAAGAAATTAAATTAGGCAATATTCAGTACAGACGAATAAAGGAAAACAAACAGATACTTAGAAGCAATACCATGATGCCTGAAAGTTTAAATAGAAAGGAATAGTAGATAATTACATCATTAACTATGTAGTAAATGATATCACAAGCACATGTGTGTGTGTGTGTGTGTGTGTGTGTACACACACACACACACGCGCGCACACAGAGTATGAAGTAGTTATTTATTTGGATAATTTTTTTTTATGTATAAACATACCCAAATAATCCCAAGAGTTCTAGTCCCTATTTAAGCCCTATGGGACCAATAATGCACAATGTAAGAATACTGCAAACACACAAATGGCCACTCAAGACATTCCTAAATAGTTTTCTGTTTGGCAGTGTACACGGTATAGCGCGCATGTGCAGTGTGTGTATGTTTGTGAGAGAGAGAGAGAGAGAGAGAGAGAGAGAGAGAGAGAGAGAGAGAGAGAGAGAGAGAGAGAGAGAGAGAGTTCTGTTCTTCTTTCACTGCTCCATCCGGGAACTTTCGAATTAGCATTGACAGCCGAAGCGCAACTTTTCCCGAGGCAAAGTGAAATCAAGCCGCGGACTCGGACTAAATCTAGTACCTAGGTTTTCAACTCATAATTACCGAAATAAGAAAATAACGAACACCCGGAATAAGCGCGTCGCTGTGGGATTATTATAGCAGTGGATCTGTCCAGGTGCTGAAGTCTTTGCTACGTCTTTGTAAGAGTTTCCGCCGTGGCGGAAAGTGAGTGACGAGTCGTGTCCCCAGCAAAGAGGCAAGAACTTGCTTTGCAGCCCGTGTAGTTGTTCTTTCGGTTGTTATTGTCGCTTTTAAAATTTATTTTGTCCTCAAAACTTCTTCGAGATTGCTTAAAAAGTGCAAGAAAAGTGCTTGGAAAGTCAGACCATGGAACTACAGGGCCTACAAGACTCGTTGAAATTGGAAATTCAGTGTCATCAGGTATTATAAAATGTTATTATTTTATATCCTGTGAGAATGAGAAACAGAGATCGAGAGAAAACGAAAGGAGGAAAGAATCTGACGGGATCAAACGATAAAGATGCGCATTCTTACGAAATAAGTGTATGATACATATTATTTTGTTTCAGTATCTGTTGATGAATATAGCGTGTCGTTGAGAGAAAGGGATTTTTTTCACTTTTCTGAGTAGTTTGGGAATTTGCTGAGTTTTTTTTTTTTTTTTAGAGCAACAAGGATTCCAATAATAATGCGGAGGAGCCGTGTGAGATTAGGACGAGACTTGAATATTTATGAACCGCCGCTGGAAACTGACTCGCAGTGTTAGCTTTTGAGTCTTTGTTCCTCCCAAACATACTAATTAATTGAAACACTTTTGTAATTCTTGTTTATGTTTTTCTCTTTAGAAACTAGTTGCACAGATGAAGCAAGATCCACAGGTAAATGGAATTCTTAAAGTGTTATTATTTCAGTGTAATAGAAAGGGTAGTTGTGGTCGAACTGGGTAAAAAAAAAAAAAAAAAAAAAACTTTATCAGCATAGATCTCCTTTCTCTTCCCTTATGTTCTCTTTTTTCGGCGCTTGATTCGGTACCTTTGTGTTGTAATATGCTCCGAAACAATTGCGGTAGGCGATAATTTGGCCTTTTTTTTTAAAATCAACCGAGCTAGGGTTAAAAGCAACTATTTATTTTAGGCCATTAATCATATATTTGCTTCATTTTAGAACGGGGATCTTAAGAAACAACTCCACGAAAGACAATCAAGAATATCAGCTCTAAGCGAAAAACAAGTAAGATTTTAAGAATTCGCTGAATGTTGCATAATTTATCGAGCAGTTTGGCTAGCCTGGTTTTACTTTTCAAAACGGAATCCGAAGTTAAAATAAGTAAATCGAAGCACAGTTTAACAAGTAATATGTTTAGATTAATTTCTGGTCAATAAAAAAAAAAAAAAAAAAAAAAAAAAAAAAAATCAGTTTTCCACTGTCTGATAAGCTAAGCCCGAACATTATGTTTTGTTCTGCTGCTTTACTATAAGTTGGGCAGCAATGAAATGTTGGGAATTTTAGCGTCCATTTTGAGTAGGTCGACATGTTTCGGGAGTGTGGGTAAAGAAAATGATCTTAAATCCTCAGTAACCACTTTTTTTAACAGAAAATTAAACAAGACGAGGATATGGGGTATTTGTAGCCAAAATTAACAAAGGAATACAGTTATATAGCTATTTAAAAAATGACCAGCTGTATTGATGTACTTTCTGTTCTTTAATTGCTTTTACTCATCTTCGTCTGGTCTGACGTGTTAGCTTTTGATTCGAGTACACTTTCACTTTTTTTATAATCGTGTGTGAAACGTGTTTTAATCATAACTTTGTTATTTAAACGCTGGTTATTTAATCTGTGTCATCTAGGAAGAAAACAGTGACCCCCCCCCCCCTTCCCCCTTGGGGATGTTAGCTGAATTTAGCGAGCACCGTCGGTCTGCTCGTGTTTTTTCAGGATTACGAACAGATGCCATTGAACGCTTCAGTAACACTTGTACAGCACAGCGAGCTACCATCCGCTTGGTTTCGCTTTTTCTTACCGAATTTATAAAGCTGATTTAGCTGTGGCAACATGTCACCAACGTTTAACCCTATTAAACAGGAATGAAGTTTAAGCACCAGTTTTGTTTCAGTCTGTTTGTATTTCCCGAGATCTCCCCCGTGTGGAATGAATGGAGCTTTTCTTAAATTCAATCGATCGCGTTTCCTTTGGAATGTGGTCTTTTCAGCACCAAGAACAGCGCCTGTGTGTGTATGTTTTCATAATGAGTTACGTGCTTCTTCATGATATTAAAAACTGCGGATTAAAACGTATACGTTTATTTTTTTTTATTTATTGCACGTGTTTTGTAGTTAGTTTTCCAGAAACAGAGCTTGCATATTGTTTCAAAGATATAGATTTGTGAAGCCACTTGAGTTTGATAGTGGAAGCTTCCATGTTTGTTAGGAAAGGGGTGTTGTTTCCACCTCCTCGGATGGAGGAAAGTCTGCAGAGTTTGAACGTGGGGGATGGGGCCCCCATTCACGATCAGCATTACCATTTTGATTGCTTTGATGCCGTTTTCGGAAGAGGGGGAGGGGAGAAATAATGCCCTACTCAGCAGAGCACAATGTATTAATCACTGGATACAACCAAACCATTTTTTTGTCTTTTTTATTAGTAAAAAAAAAAAAAGTGAGTCGGAGAATGTTGGCGTGCTTGTACTTAGAAAGCAGAACAACTTGTCGATTCCTCTTTAATAACCGCTGTGTATAGATTTCTCGGTATGCTCTAACAACAGAGGTCATTAAAAACAGCTACTGTGCAATACTTCTGAAGGAAATAATAAAATAATTCCTTATATGAAATTTTTATTACCATCCAATATGAACTCGTGTTGGGTATTTAATTTAAAAGAGAAGATGCATCGTTTGTTACATCAGATAAATAAATTCTCGCGAAATTAAAGAGACTCTTACAGAGACCGAATATCACAAACAAATAAAGTAACCATTTTAGACTAACTTACAATGGGTTCTTTTTACTAAAACTGACAAAATAATAGCAAAGTGCTTGATACAAATACGATATTATGAGACTAAAGTGAGGCGGCGTTGTGTGTTTTTGTTTTAAAGGTGTTGGTTGCAAAACGCCGTTATTCTAGTTCTGTGGCTAATATTAGGTTACTATAGTTTTTGTTGGTGCGCCCTGGATGTGTGGCTGCTTGATATGTAGAGCTTACAGAAATCAAAATGAGTCATGACGTTTAACGGAAGGCCTACGCAGGATTTTTTATCAGCACCACTTTTTTGCTCTTCCGGAAAGTTATACATAAACGAAGAGGACTAGCAAATCAAAATAGCAAAACAATTGTTTGTAGCTAGTTCATTGACAATAGCAGTTGTTTCTTTTTACAACCAGACAGTAGTGCTTTGTTATCTATGTATTCATTCTAGTTTGGAGCAATGAAAAAAAAAGGTTTAAATTTCCTCTTCTAGTATCAGTAGATTGTCATATTTTGAACTTTCTTAATTTAAGAACAAAGAAATTGCCCCAGACCATAGAAACTAATGGGGTGAAGAACTGATTAAAAAAAATGTAACTGACACACTTGCACAATAATAAAGTCAGTATACATTAGTTTTCCCCTGCTTTGGGCACTCATATCAGCATTATATTAATCACTGTGATCAATGTTGCTCAACGCAATGTAGAAAAGAACTCAGGTTCTGTAAAGAATCATTCTAATAGACAAAACAACCCAGCATTCTATACAATACATTCAATAAAAGACCAAAAGAGACATGTCTTTGTTACAAAACCAGCAAACAACTTGAGACCCTGAATTATATTACCTAGCTGTTTGGTTCTGTTTTGTCAAAATCACAGTTTTTCTCCATTCAAAATAAAAAATAGAGGAGATAATGAAAGACTGAAATTGTGTCAATAAAGCTTCTTAATAGTTAAAGGAATGAAAACTAAGGCCATAAAGTTTGCCAACCTCATCTCTGCTTCTGTTTCGCTGTGATCAAACCTTTGTCCTTTGTTTGAAACTGTTTTGGTGAATTGGATGTTTGTTTAAATTTGGGATACTTTTAAACGCTTTGTTTTGCAGTTTTTAAAATTGAAAGAGGCCATTCTAGTCAGCTAATGCATTAACTCTTAATTCAGACACTTAATTCATGCACCTTCTATGACCGGTGGCGGTACTATAGTCCTGAATTGTTTTCACCCACCCTTGCGCTTGCCTAGTTTCACAGCACAAAGCTGTAACTTTAAAGCCATGGGCTAGATTCTCAAAGCACTTTACTCTAACTTGTCATTACCAATCTGAATAAACCAGTACAAACACACAAGCATGCAACCACACACATACACACATGCAGAAATGCACGCGCACACACACGATTCTTATAATTATGAACCTCATTGATCTGTAGGTTGATTCGGTTTACCCACATTGGAATGTTTACTGGAGACCACAGCTCAGGATAAAAGTTTGGAGATTTGTAAAAATTTAAGGCAGTTATCGTGTCCACAGTGTGGAATATGTTATGATCGGTGCATACAGCGTCCACATTAGTGCATGTAGGTAGTCTTACAATATTTCAAACTTGTTTCAGAATTGTAATAGGTAATTTAATCAAGCCTTCATCAGTGTTATGAGTTTACTAAAAGAGACATCCCACTGTAGGAACCTACTCTACGAAACCCTCGCTATACTGTTGTTGGGGTCAGATCCCCTAAACTAACCTCCGACCTCTTCCGACAGCCTCAGCTGGGCAATGCCTTCATGAGCACTGTCTTGGAATGGAAGGGATTTCGTGTAGTAGTTCTCTCCTCTGGAGCAGATACTATCCTCCTCGGTGTACATGAACACAAAGTCTTTCTGTCAGCACAAGGACTGTGTAGCCATGGCATTGCAGATGCCTCGAATGCTGGTGCTGTTGTGTTTTTCAACAGGCATGGGCTTCCTGGGAACGCACACCCAGCCAATCAGGACCCCCTGATCAGCTCTGCTCTGGGCAAGCCTTCCTGTTTACTAAGGAGCAGGGCAGCTGAACCAACGACAGAGTCCTCCTATAGAGAACTGTTATTAAGTACAGGCCTCTGGGTTATGAGTTCATTAGGGGGTTGAAATATAAACCATTGAAATATAAAATCTCTAATATTTATAGATATGGTTTTTCTGTTTAATGAGCATTTATAAGGAATGTATTAACTGGGCAAGTGGTTTCTGCTCCATGACCAGATGAGCTACAATGGCTTTCCTGTTGTATGGTCCAGTATTAAGCTTTGTTTAATTTTTTCATGAAATAAATGAGCCTGTTTGATATAAAATCAGCTCTGTAAAAGTAGCCCCTATATTACTCTCTCTCTCTCTCTCTCTCTCTCTCTCTCTCTCTCTCTCTCTCTCTCTCTCTCTCTCTCTCTCTCAGCATTGAGCATTGCTCATTAAGTCACTTTGCTGCTGCCAGTGCTTTGCATTTCCACTAAGCTGATTAAGTGCATCACTTATTTATTTGGATTTTGCCATTAGGAACGTGGAGATGTAGTCCCCCTATTTACTGTTTGAAGACTTAAAACAGAATAGATAATGTTGGTCAGGATCATTAAAAAAAAAAAAAAGAAGAAATATTTATAAACCACTATCAAATTATAACAAAGTTGTTTTTATTTACTGATGCATAGCGTATATATTTTTGAGAATTAAGTACCTCCTAAGTAAGGACCTGAAACATGTATTCCGGTAACTGAAGCTGTAACCAAACATGGTACAACTAAGATTTTTGATTGTGTTCAGAAGTTTGGCATGGCTGCATAACCTTACACATATAACATTATTACATGATCTGTACTGTGCTTTGCAAAAGATGCTTGAGCTATCCAAAACGAGATTGGGCACATTTTTTGTAGCTGTTTTAACCTGTTTCTGTTTCATGGATTTTCTACTCCTGTCACTTTATTTGAAAGTGTTTGGATTGGCTTGGTATTCTGTGACCTTCACCTGTGTAACACTGACCTGACGGCAGATGCATTTTGTCAGATATGAAGCATGAAGGACAGAAAGCTTCATTTTAGTATACTGTGCCTTGGCTTTGCATTAATTCATACAAATGGAGAATATTATAAAATATATAGTAGTCCTTAAATGTGATAGGGCCATCTGAAAATTCTTTGACAGTTTGTATGAGACAGAAGGGATGTCACCTAGTTGTTTAACTATATATTAGAAAATATAAAGTATCCTGTGTAAGATACAAGCTGACTTTCACCTCATCAAGGTCAGAGTGGCCAGCAAGCACACTAGTGGAGTGGGCAACAACTTTTATTACACACCGCCCTACTCTGTACAATATATAAACACAAACTGTGTACAAATACGGATGTTCGAGGTCAAACTGCAGCCTTAACATATGTGCCTGTGGCAAGAGCGCATGCTGTAGTGTCTTACAGGGAAAAATAGCGAAAACTATGATAACTGGGTGCAATAATTAATTATTAACAAATAAATGTATCTCATTTGTTTGTTTGTTTGGTTTGGGGACTCTTATACACCGAGATTGTCCACCCCCCTATCCATCCGTCTGTATGTCTCTCACACTCCACATGGTGAAACTGATTGTACACCAGCTATCCCCAAACTTGTATAATACAAGTTTATAGATATGCTATACGCCCTTGGACGCCTATTGGACCAGCTTGGGCGCAGGAGCAAGGCATTGATAAGCTGGGGTACATTGTGACCTTGCATAATGTTCTGTGTCTGAAACAACATCATCACTCATGCCAATTAATTGATAGTGAGCAGAGTTCACAAAGTTCAACTTTACACACACGCAGTTAGGTAGGATATATAAGACAGGCATTTGAGAGTGCGAGTGGGACAAGCTACCATCTCCGTACCCGAGCTATCTCCCAGAACATCATTGTCTGAATTCTGTTATATCTAGGTGCCACATTTCTAATGATCAATGTTGAAGCTATATGTGTGTAACTTTTGAATATTGGAATCAATAAATGGAAACGTACTAACATATCATTTGGTATAGTGTGCACAAATGTTTATTTACAGGTTTACAACTTTGTTTACAGGTATGATCTGATAAAGTCATGATTTTATACACATATTGTTTACCCTTTCAGGTACTGTGCGATTATTATGCAATCATGAGGACCACCTGTATGTGCGTGCCGTACACTTTTTACCAGGGCACTGCAGATATCCTTTAGTTTGTAGGAGTGGCACATTTCATGCTGGTGGGTGCCAGCTACAAGTTTTGTCCTTTGCTGATCGAATGATTCAAGAACCAGACTGACAAGTGGTATAGTGAATCATAAAGATAAGTTGTTTAAGTGGGAATTGATTGAACAATAGTACCCGTTGTTGAAGGCTCTACCGTGTGTTATTTGACTGCGACTGGAGTCATGCATCCCAAGATGAGTGGAAGGACAAGGTCAGCTAACCCAAGGTGGAAGGTACCCTTCTGCTGAGAAAAGTTTTAGGAAAATAGTCCCAAAATGTTCTTAAAAGGTACACACATAATTAGAGAAAAAAAAAATAACTTTATTACTTGTCCTCTTGTCAGAACTGCTTGTAGTTTATCTGGACAATGCCATATATCTGATTGAAGCAATATTACTGAACTTTCCGTGTCTACTTTTGTTGCTGTTGAAAATCCAGTGTCTGCCCTCCAGTCGAGCTGACAGGCTGTGGTTGGCTGACTCGGCAGTTGCAGGCACAGGATTGTTTGCTTTCGTTGATGCCAAGTTTTGATTGGCTGGTTTTGATGGATAGTAAAATAAATTTGTACCTATTGGAGCGTACCAGTGGTCTAAAATGCAGACCAGAAAATCCTGCATAACTGTACTAACGTAATCCTAATTGCAGCGTACCAAACAGGTGATCCCGATAATTGGTTCAACTGATCAGAACAAGTGGAACAAGTTATAATGATAATGAGGACTAACCTACAGCTACGGCCAAAAGTTTTGCATCACACTGTAGAATTAACACATTTTGCTTCATAAAGTTAAATGAAACCTGTTAAATAATGTTACGTTTGTATATAAAATTACATGCCACTTTGTAGTTTTACATATACTTAACAAAAAACTGTTAAAAAAAACATGAACTACTGTACTACTGTTATAGTCTTCTGGTAGACTTCTGCAATATCATTTTGTATTTTCTTTGACTAGGCCTACATGATGTTGAATAAAATGTCTAACTTATGTTCACATAGTTTTTCTAAATGATCTCAAGCCTAAAATTATAGCTATATAAACCCTTCTTTACTAATCCGATATGTGGAATTCAGTGTCAGATGAATATTTAAAGGGATCCCTGGGCAAAGAAAAAAGATGCATTTTTATTACATTAAACATATTTAAATAAAAATAAATGTTACATCTTTTTCATGCACATTTCAAACTGGCGGATCTGACTGCACTCACATTTAAACTGCCAGCACTGCTGCATAGGCACAGAAAAGTTTAGTTGTGTGATAATGGACCTTTAGTTGTTTATAGTTAAAGCATATTAACTGAAATTGTATTGCGTTAAACTGAAAACAGTATCAAAGGTACATGATTAAAAAGTTTATTTTAAATGTAGGGCCTATATATATATATATATATATATATATATATATATATATATATATATATATATATATATATATATATATATATATATATATATATATATATATATATAGTATATATCACAGTGTGCAACTTAAAGAGTGCCCGGATCTAACTGCCCAAACATGACAGATATAAGAAATGTAGAGAATTTCTTTTGTGTGTCTTTGTTTAGTATTTTATGCCCAATAGATGTGCATTACGCTTACAAATGCAGCAAGTCAAAATCACAAAGCCAGTACTTTTACTGATTGAATTTAAATTTGATTCACAGCTGTATTCACAGATTTTACAGGTTACGTTTGAATAACTTACAGTATTTTTATGTAGTATCCCAAAATACAGTATATATTGCCTGCAAGATAAATATTTATTGCATCTCAGTTTTATTATTATTATTATTATTATTATTATTATTATTATTATTATTATTATTATTATTATTATTATTATATAATGTGATATCATTGTTGTACATTTGTCATACTACAGTATATCTTGAGAACAGCTCATCAGATTGTAATGAAACTTGTAATAGTGCAGGCATTCTTCAGCAGTTCTTTCTTTAGTTTGTTTAATTGTGCTGACGTCCTATCTTTTGAGCTATTGGAAGCTGTATTTTGGGAGCTGAAGAGGTTATTTCACATTATGATCTCCTGAGTGGCATGTAGGAAGTTCTGTCCCAGCTTAGCGGTGCAGATTGAAACGAGTCTGCTGCATGGCTCTGATATTGCAGCCAGTTCAAGGAACCTGCAGTCAGTACAGTAACAATTGATTTCAATTAACTTTGAATTTCTTCTCTAAGACATGCCCTCTAATAAGTCCTGAAATCCCACGGTACCTCATTAGAGACCATTAGTGATTATATGGGAACTCTGGAAACTTTTGCTTACAATGGCGTTCGGATAGAGGATTTGCTGTTGGAGCGCTCCTCTTTTCATGCCTTTTCAAGGATTGTTTTAATATAAAATAGCCATACCAACGACAGTGCATTGGCACTGCAATGGCAAGGCAATGGTTCAGAGGTAATAATGCTTAATAGTTTCCATATTTAGACATGGTATGAACCGATACTACCTGCAAATGTACTGTAGCACCGTGCTAACATATCAGTAACTGTGTGCTGCTACTGTAGGGACCACTGTGCTTTCTGCTAGAAAAGTCGTTTTTTCCCCCTGCACCAATAAAGTAAATAAGTGAAGCTGCAGACTCAGGTTAGGCCTGATAGTTTCAGCAACGGTTTTAATAACCAGGACTGATTATAGGGTAAGTTAGATAATTTCTCCATACTTTGGCTGGGATTTTCTCAGAGAGGTTCATGTTTAAAACTTTTTAGCCAGTGGTTATGGTATTTTCTTAGAAATGCTATCAGTAATCATATTGAGCTACTGTGTTTACTCCAATTCACACCCAATAAACAACACATTATTTATCAGTCCTCTCTTAATGTCACTGGTTATCACTGAAGTTGTTTTTTTTTTGTTTTAAAGTTTTGTAAATGGTGTTTTTTTCGATGACTTGCTTATTTTATGTTAATTTAATTAACATTAAGTTAAGTTAAGTTAAGTTAATTTAAAATATAATTCTGAGCAGTGAGAGCTTGACATTAGGACAGTAGTAGCCTGAATGGAAGTGCGTTTGACTTCCTGAATGACAAAGAGGCAATCAGGTTTCAAGGGTGAGGGGAGCTTGTGACGCAGCTGAAATGACTTGTACCTCTGGGAGATGGGAACAATGCAATGGAGTGCACAGAGGACTCAGCAATGAAAGAAAGACTACAGGGAAAACTACAAGAAAGTCTCATAGAGCAGTGTTTCATGAGTGTCTGAAATCATGTGTGTGAGAGAGAGATGATTTACAAACAGAAACCAAAGGCTTCCTAGTCGAATATAAATGTGAAAATCTTTGTGGGACCTGGTCTGTTTGAGGGGTGGGGGGCTGGGGTTGCAAAAGGAGGCATAGATCAACAAAGAATGACGTCTGCTCATTAAAATTCAAATCTGCTCTCACAAGAGTAAACAAGAATGATATGTGAATTCCCTGCGTGTGGCCTTTCAGCCCCAGCGCACAGCAGTAGAATTGGGAGTCGCAGCAATCGATAATATTTTGGATTATTTTCACCTTGAGAAAATAAAAAAATATATTGATTTTCATACTGATCGATTATTAGTTTGGTGTTAAATGGAGTAGAACTGTAACAGATGTGTTGTAATAAGTTCAACTCAATTGGAATCTGATTGACATTGGCATAAGTCAAATGTAATACAAGGCTGCATTGTAATATCTATGAATGTACAGTAGAGAGTCAGATATCCAAACTAATTGGGTCTGATATTAGTTTGCATGATCGATTTGTATGGATAATCAAACAGGTATTAATAACAATTACCTCTTAATAATGTATAGAATAAAGCTAACATACACAAGTACTTAGTATACCTACTGATGATATATAGCTAGTAACCGATTCTATCGCATTAAGCATACAAAATTACAAAGCTTTACAAATCATGAATTTAATGCAATTCAGTAACACTTTAACAAACAGTTAAGATAATAAAATACTATAATTAAACATACCATATACCAAACTTTAAAAATCATTAAAGAATACAATTCAGTACAACTTTGACACATTACAGAACTTTAGGAATCATTAAACTTAAAAAATTCTGTAAAATGTTTCTATGCTTTGATACTTGCTGTTAAGGCATTGCAATTGAAATGAATAAACAGACAGGATCTCCAGCCCTTACTGATAAAATAGAAGAAAAATCATGAACGAGGTGACTGTTTTAATTTGTTTAACTGCAACAATTTAAAGTGCTGGTTCTTTTTTTGGCAGCTAAATCTTGCAGCTGTTCTCGCAGCAGAAGCTGTGTGTGTAATACACCACACGTAATTCATCACCTGATTACAGGTGTGTTCGGTTGATCAAAGATCGGATAATTGACTACTGTATCATAGGCAATATGGCCCCATAATTCTTCCCATTCTCTAGTGGTGTAGTTTTTGTTGGTTAAAAAGGGTAAAAAAAAATGTGAGGGTCTGCATGAGTTTTTATAAGGTAGAAATGCATATAAAGTAATACAGCAACACCATTCTGTAGTTCAAATACTATTATGGTGACCAATATTTTGATACAAATAGACTGTGACACGGCCCATGTTTCATTCAAATAGTAAGGTCAATTTTTAAACCATATTTATTAGAGGGTAATTCATTCCCTTGTGAGGTTCCATTGTTACTGTGCTTGTTGTATGTTCACAAAAATGGCAAATTTGCAAATTTATGAAACCTCGTCCTGTTTGTTCCTTTTCCTTTTTAGCTATTTAATAGTGGTCAGGGAAGTCTTTGTGTTTCTTTTTTCTTTTTCATGTAGTGGGTTTGAGATGTTTCTGGTAGCTGTGGCTCATCCACGGTGGTGTAGTTGAGCCAGAACTGTCATAATAGGCAAGCTAGGTCACATTACTCACATCTCTAGCACAACTGTCTGATTCAGCTCTTGAAGCAATGAAAAGAGCATTTGGATCTTCTACTACTAACTACTACTTTAAGAAGGCTAAAAATGCTGAGACAGCAGCAATTCATCGACTGCCACTGTGGACCCAAACAAAAAACAAAGTCACTGACACACCGCCAAGTAAATTACAGTAAAATGCGAATTCGTATAATGATTCTTGGAAAGAAAATCTATATTTTAGTGGCGTTCTGGTATGTTCAGAGTTAGGATGACACTGCTGCTTTTACGGCTCACAGTTTGGGTACACTACAAATACAGTCATACTGTGCTTTGGCAATTTAAAAAAAGCAGCGCTTATGAAAGTCTGGTGCATTGTAAACACAGAATGTACCTTTTTGTTAGGTTGTGTGCCACAGTAGGCAAGATGTCCCTTTGGTAGTAAGAACTGTGCACCCTAACCTTTGGTTGTGCCTCTAGTATTAGCTACTGATTGTTGCACAGTAGCAATTTCCATGAGTGTCATTTATAACCAATGATGCAGCTTCTAGTTCCAGCTACTGTACCTTCCAGCCACTGTGACAGCCAGCGCAAAGCGTAGGGGGCCGTGCATTCAGGGCCCCCATTGCAGCCCAGTGCACTTTCCTAGCAGAACATTTGTCTTTTATAAGCAACACGGGATGGGCTGGCTGAAATTTTAAAGTTCTTCTTTACAGAATTCTGACTGCCAGTGAGTAGACTATTGAATTTTTTTTTTTCCAGTGACAAATATATTACTTTTTGCTTGAACTCAAAAAATGCTTTTTACTGAATGCCTGTAAAGAGGGCTTTGTAAAATGCCTTTCATTTTAAAACTCACCTGTATCAAGCTGCTGTTGATAGAATCCTTACAACTATGTGCAAAAACATTACATATTTAATATAAAAGCAGATTTTCTAATAAGGCATGATTTTTAACAAACAGCAGCAGATTCAGTACATAATGTGTGTGTTTTTTTTTCTTTACATGCACAGGCCTAGTTCCTTCATTAATCAGTCTTTAACCTTTTTAAAATCCATCTTTTGTGGTCTACTGCTGAAAGAAAAAAGCATTTTGAAGCCCCCACTACCACCCCAAAACAGTTTCCATAGCAACTATAGCAACTAGAGTTACCAAGGTACAAGGTCTGAAATGCAGATGACGTTTAAAAGGTTGTAAACCAACAACACATTGGCTGTGCAAAAATTTATCAAGACATTTGGTTCACTCTGGGTTTAAAAGTTGACAAACCGAGTAGCTGTGTAACAAAAAAACAAACAAACAAAAAAAAAACAGCATCAAAGGGAAATAAATAAAAAAGAAATAAAGTGGACTTCAGTTCTGAAATATGCTGCTTTGTTATTAAAATCGTTCCGTGGTACAGTTTGGATGGATCGTACAGCCGGTGTTCACTGAGAAATCTAATTAGGAACACGAGGGAACAAAACCAAATAACATCGGTCTTTAAAGACGAGAGGAGCCTGACAGCAGCTTTGTGTGAAAGGATCCTTTAATGAACTTCCTCTCGTAGCATGTTTCTTAGCAACACATTTTATTACATACTGCTCCAGCGCGGGAGTCAAGCGATTTGCAGATTCAGTGGCACACAGTTATTTATTCCCCCCCCCCCCTTTCTTATTTTTCCTTGACTATTCCTTTCCTTCTTCTCAGCAGTTTATCAGACACAATGAGCAGCTCCAGCCTCCCAACCTCCTTAATAGCTGGCTTTGAATCCCCATTGGCTGCCCTGGTGCTGCTGTGATGTACAGTTCTTTGAAATCACGTGCTTTGCACCCCCCCCCCCCCCCACCACACACACACACACACAAAAAGAACAAAAAGCAAAGAGCCCCTCCCTTCCTCTCTCGCAGCCGAAGACTTAAAAATACTTTCACAAAATGTCTCCCTGCATTGACTCATTCCAACTGTGGAATCCAGCGGTCAGCAGAAAGCTTTTTTTTTTTTTAAACATGCATCCATATTCAGCATCTACTGGCTTAGGGCAGGCCTCCACATTCAACATTAACACCTCCTGCCCAACACAGCCCAGTGGCCATGTATGCTTAAACCCACAATGTATATAAAAATAAATAAAGTCGCTACCTGCATATTCCTGGCTCAGGAAATAGTGCTGAATTTAGAAATACGAACAGAAACGGAGTGAATTCAAAGATAAGAATGTTTTGACTGGATGTCTTTTTCCATGTCTTTGAAATGCTCATTTAGTAATTCTGTAGGTATGTCACCTTTGCATTTTTACATCTATAGAACCTGTTATCCACTGGCGAGGACACTTGGTAAAGGTGTTTGTTACCACAAGTTATCGAGAGGATCAGATTCTCGCGGTATAAGGAGGGGCCTGTTCTTCTGCCTGGTCATTTCATCGCTCGTCCTTAACTGCATAACCTATGATACTAAAAGCTCTCATTTTGTGTTTCCTGTACAGCTGGGATACGTTACCACATCTATAACTATTAAACATTCAACAGTGAGGAGTTCAGAAACACTAAACGAAACTTCATAAATTAAAAGATAAACATTTCCACTAGTCTTTCTCAATGTCTTATCATACTGAAAACCATGTATAATAATTATAATTGTAATGGTAATAAGGGTAGTGATCTAATCTGGTCACCCCGTCTGCGAGGTTATAATTTGCTTGAAGAGTAAAAGGCCATGTGTAATATAAGCCAGCCAACCATTATCAGCAATAAAACCCTTCTCATCCTTTACCCTAACCCTATTAAAAAGGTATTACCAAAAGGATAAAGAGACAATAATACAGGTCATTGGCGTGATAATTAACTCCTGTTAGTCACTGAGAAGATGGAGAGGTGCACAAAACGAAGATAATGAACAGAAACGTTCTTGCAGCTTATATGAGAAGATATTTTTAAATGTACTAGCGTCCATTATAGAAGTTCACCACGCTAAATTTGAACAGTAATTTTGCAGTTTTCCCATGCTTTTACCCATGGTTATACTATGCATTTGTCATAGTTTACCATGTATTTATATATCTATATATATCTATATCTATATATATATATATATATATATATATATATATATATATATATATATATATATATATATATATATATATATGTATATATATATGTGTGTGTGTGTGTGTGTGTGTGTGTGTATATATATATATATATATATATATATATATATATATATATATATATATATATATATATATATATATATATATATATCAGTCAGTAAGTTTAAACCGTCTGGTAAGGGCGGTGCCCATTTTTGCTCGTATTCACTCCCACCGCAATATCATAGTGATGGTCAAAAAAAAACAAAAAAAAAGTGTGTGTTGGAACACATACAAACCTTTTTGTATTGCAATAATAAAAAAAATCAATATGTTTGATTTATAGTTATACAATTACAGTTATCCAAGACCAGTAGAAAAAACATTCATCTTTTTTAAAACTACAGTACTAGTTCTTAACACAACAGTAGGTCTACTAGTGACATTTTGTCACATTTTCCCATCTGTATGAAACATGTATGGTTACTTTTGAGCAACAGTTTATACTTATTAAAAATAATAAACAAAGAAAAAAACAAACACTCATTTAGTGTCAAATCACCCAAACAACAATTCCATAAAAACAAAGCGTACGATTTTTTATTTATTTTTTTAAATGTACTGGTCATTTGACACGACTGTAAACCTTTCCAATACTATCCCCCATTGAACGATGCCATCTGTTTATTTCACTCAAGCTCAACAGCATTCTTTTTTAAACAGTTAAATATGTACAGGCAAATACTTTTCTTAAACGAAAAGTAAAAAAAACCCAAACAAAACAAAAAAAAACCTGTTTACAAAACTGATGCTTTAGTTTAAGTCAGCCTTCATTTGTGCAAAACATACAAGTAAACAAACCTCTTACCGTACTTTATTTATTACTGTGATTTATAAAAGTCTCTTATTTTAGACTGCTTCAAGCCTTTTTCAGGTTAAACAAATCGACCTGTTCCATCAAGGTAAGCCATTTGTTTTTATCCATTACAATGTCTCCAATTGCCCTTTGTTTAACAGTATATGCCACACTTGGGCGAGAAAACATTTGCAATGTATTGCTTTCTTATTTTCAGATGCATACATGCAGATTTGTTTCTTTTGCTCTGGTGTTAAATGTAGGGTCGACTCGCCATGTTGTACTTTCTGTTTTGTTTTGGGAGCGGGAGTGCGCATAACATTGGTATGAAAGTTGAGTTAACAGCGAATTAGGAAAGTGAGTTAAAGGCTGACTGCATAACTTTGTTGTTTTAGTTGGCTACAATGAGGGAAACTACAATACTTACATTTATGTTTGCTTGGCTTGGGAAGTTGGTGGACAGCGGGGAGGCTATGTAACAAGTAAAAATAGCACTATTTTTATTGGTGACATTTGTTCAGAGAGAATAGCTGGCGGTATGCAAGGGTGGTGTTATAAAGGGGGATGGTATAGCGCGGGACAGCTGTATATAAAAATGTATTTTTATTGATGACTTGACTATACAATATTTAATGAGATATTTAAGACTAATTTATTTTAAACAAATTATTAAATCTAGATATGTATTACGTACTTAACTTACACTCTCAGTCACTCAGCTGAGTACGCTCTCCAGCTTTTAGTTCGCTTGTCATAAACACTGTCAAATGTGAATCAGCTGACCATTCATGTTCCACCCAGTAACTGCATCCATCTGGTTCAATAAAACTCCTTATTTGTATTGGTTGTTATTATGTTATTAATAATACTCTCCTTTTTATAACAGAACTTGAAGCAACCAATTATAGCATGGGGGAGGGACTTGAACAGAGGGAAGGTCTGTGTGTCGTTCAGAACAGGAATGAAAGATCTGTGTGATTCGGACTCTGCCCAAGAAGCAGTGGGCAGACTGCAGTTTGACCGGTCCAAGCCCAATAAGTTATTTTTATTTTTATTTCAAGCTTTGCCCAAAGTCAGTGGGCAATTTGCGATTCGTCCGGGCAATCCGCAGATTGTCTTCATTTTGGGGTATGCCCGTAACGTATATATTATAGCTTTGCTCTATCAATACATTTTGGGGTATGCCCGTAACGTATATATTATAGCTTTGCTCTATCAATACATTTTGTGGCTTAATAATATGATGGCAAATAACAAAAACAGAACAAAACTATGATAACATTTTAATATCCTTGCCTAATATCATTCCAATTAGCTTTATCATTTTTAGTGTGTGTGTGTGTGTGTGTGTGTGTGTGTGTGTGTGTGTGTGTGTGTGTGTGTATATATATATATATATATATATATATATATATATATATATATATATATATATATATATACAGTGCCTTGCAAAAGTATTCAGACCCCTGACCAATTTTCTCATATTACTGAATTACAAATGGTACATTGAAATTTCGTTCTGTTTGATATTTTATTTTAAAACACTTAAACTCAAAATCAATTATTGTAAGGTGACATTGGTTTTATGTTGGGAAATATTTTTAAGAAAAATAAAAAACTGAAATATCTTGCTTGCATAAGTATTCAACCCCCACACATTAATATTTGGTAGAACCACCTTTTGCTGCAATTACAGCTTTAAGTCTTTTGTGGTAAGTGTGTACCAGCTTTGCACACAGTGTCGGAGTGATTTTGGTCCATTCTTCTTGGCAGATTTGCTCCAGGTTGTTCAGTTTGGTTAGACGACGCTTGTGGTCCGCAATTTTCAAATAGTGCCACAGATTCTCAGTGGGATTGAGATCAGGACTTTGACTGGGCCACTGTAGGACATTCACCTTTTTGTTCTTGAGCCACTCCAATGTTGCTTTGGTCTTGTGCTTTGGATCATTGTTCTGCTGAAAGGTGAATTTCCTCACAAGTTTCAGTTTTTTAGCGGACTGAAGCAGATTCTCTTGCAGTATTTTACTGTATTTGCTCCACCCATTCTGCTTTCAATTGTAACAAGATGCCCAGTGTCTGCTGATGAGAAGCATCCCCACAGCATGATGCTGCCACCACCATACTTCACTGTAGGGATGGTGTGTCTTGAGGCATGGGCAGTGTTAGGTTTGCGCCACACATAGCGCTTTGAGTTTTGGCCAAAAAACTCTATCTTGGTCTCATCTGACCACAAAACATCACAGCTGGGTCACTGTCATGCTTTCTGGCAAACTCCAGACGTGCTTTCAGGTGGTACTTTTTGAGTAATGGCATCTTTCTTGCCACCCTCCCATACAAGCCAGTGTTATGCAGAGCTCTTGATATGGTTGACTGGTGCACCATTACTCCACGCCCAGCCACTGAACTCTGTAGCTCCTTCAAAGTGATTGTTGGCCTCTCTGTGGCTTCTCTCACAAGTCTCCTTCTTGTGTGGTGCAGCTTCCACTTCTTGATTATTGATCCAACCGTGCTCACTGGGATATCCAAACACTTGGATATTATTTTGTACCCTTTCCCTGATCTATGCATTTGTATTACTTTTTCTCTAACTTCTGTAGAATGCTCTTTGGTCTTCATTTTCCTTCACATTCACAGCCTTACCAGTGATCCTTCAACAGTGGGGTTTTTGTCCAGAAAATGTGACAGCAACTTTAATGGTTCACAGGTGGAGGCCAATGGTAAGGTAATTTTGTCCTTGTTTGGGCAATTTCTTTCATCGGTGCAAACTGGGAGCTTCCACAGCACAGGGGTTGAATACTTATGCAAGCAAGATATTTCAGTTTTTTATTTTTCTTAAAAATATATCCCAACATTAAACCAATGTCACCTTACAATAATTGATTCTGAGTTTGTGTTTAAAAATAAAATATCAAATAGAACGAAATTTCAGTGTACCATTTGTAATTCAGTAATATGAGAGAATTGGTCAGGGGTCTGAATACTTTTGCAAGCCACTATATATATATATATATATATATATATATATATATATATATATATATATATATATATATATATATATATATATTGATATAAAAGGAAGACTGCTGTGTATCAAAATGATCAATAAGAAAAATGAAAAAAAGAAGTACTTAAAAAGGTAGAATAATTGATTACAAATCAATTATCAGGATGTTTCGGACTATGTCTTTCATTGGCTGAATACAAAAAAACAGTACTTTAAGAAGTTGATAAAAAAACAGACAAGTTGTCTTTTAAAGAAAATTCCAGAATATTGATGATGTTAATGATCTCAGAATAGAATGTTCATTCCAAATGGCTCCAAAGTGCCCAGTTTGAAAATAAGTTCACATTCTTTTTACTTCCTGACAGCACTGGTTCCATAACAATGAACTATCCCACAAACTGATGTCCTCTATAGTGTGGTCATCTCTGTTAAAGTGCCTGGCAACAGGAGAGGTATAGGTGTTAATTCATATACTTCTCAGATGTTCCAAGAAGCGATCAGCTAAGCGCTGTCTTGTTTCACCAATATGCAGCCAATGCACTACACTGTTCCTTTACTAATGCAAGTAAAAGTATCATGGATAGTAAATGAGGATTTTGCTCCCTTAACTACTGTGTTGCTGTGAATGTATTTACAAGTAGCACAGCTTGAGCCGTTGCATGGAAACATACCTTTAGGGCTGTCCAGATTGGGTTGAATGTTACCGTGGACCAGATGCTGTCTTGGATTTTTGTCTCTTCTGTATATATAGTTGTTGTCAAAAGTTTGCATACCCCAATGAAAATTTATAATTTAAATTTCTCAGTAACAAATAACTATAAGAAAAATAATTTGTAGCAAAAACTTTGCTTTTGTGGATGAGTAGAAAAAGTTACAAGAAATAGATGTCTACAATTATTTATTTCAGCAATTTTTTGCAAAACTGAAAAAATGCTAATTCAAAAGTATTCATACCCTGAGAAGGAAAATGAAATTAATAGCTAGAAGAGGCATGTTTAGCAATAATAACCTCTTTTAAATGATTAGAATATTTGTCAATGAGCTTTTGGCATGATTCTTAAGTGATTTTTGCCCATTCTTCAATGCAAAATTGTTCCAGTTCATTCAAATTCCAAGGACTTCTCTTGTGCACAGACTTCTTCAACTCATACCAAAGATTCTCAATTGGATTTAGATCGGGACTAGGCTATTCCAGAACCTTGATTTTATTCTTCTTTAACCATTCTGAAGTAGATTCTGATGTGTGCTTTGGATCGTTGTTGTGTTGGAACGTCCAGTTGTGCTTTAAAACAAGTTTTGTAGTGGAGGGTTTCAGGTGATTGGCCAATATCTTTTGGTATGCTATGGAATCCATTTTACCATGCATTGGAACAGAATTTCCTGTGCCATTAGAGGAAAAACAGCCCCATAGAAAATTATTACCACGGCCATGCTTGACAGTAGGTATGGTGTTCTTTTCTTTGTACACCTCACCAGACTTTCTCCAAATGTAACGCCCATCAGCGTGACCAAGTAGCTCGATTTTTGTTTCATCACTCCACAAAACTTTTGACCAGAACTCATATCCATCATTCAAATGCCATTTTGCAAACTTTAAGCGATTGTCCTTATGACGTTTTCCTAAGAGTGGCTTTTTCCTTGGCCTGTGACCATTGAGACCTTCACCATGCAATACTCAACCTATGGTTGAAATGGAAATCCCAGTCCCACTTGCAGCCAGTTCACTTTGAATATCTGTGTCCGTCCATCTCAGATTGTTATTAACCTTCCTCACAATTCTTCTACTTGTTCTTGGTGAAAGAACCTTCTTTCTTCCAGACCAAGGGAACATTGTGACAGTACCATGAGCCTTGTACTTCTTGATATTGGAAACAGTAGTTGAAATTGGGATACTCAAATGTTTCAAAGTCTTCTTCGTTCTACAGCTTCATGACAATAAATAATTTTGTAAGGTCTTCAGATAGCTCTTTACATTTTCCCATATAGACTTATTAATAATGACAACAACATCCTATGCCTAACCCTTTTATGCTCTAAGAATTTTCACCTAAAATCCAGCATTTTCTAGACTTTTCTAGAATTAGGTTTTACATAGAATACTATCATAGCATAGCAAAGGGTATGAGTACTTTTTAATTAGCGTTTTTTTAGTTTTGCAAAAAAGAAAGTTGTAATAAGTAATTGTAGAATCTGTTTCTTGAAACTTCTTTTCCTCATCCACAAAAGCAAAACTTTTTCTATAATTTTTTTTTTCCCTAAAACTCTTTGTTTTTGAGAAATTTCTAGAAATTATAAATTTCCATTAGGGTGTGTAAACTTTTGACTGCAACTGTATGTATGTATTTTTGTTTGTTTCTTAATGTAGCTTTCTTGATACACCCTTTCCTTATTTTTGTTTAAATTTGGATCCAGCATCACTGAATACACCATAGGCTTGTCATTAGATAACAAAATAGCTCTGTTTTATTTTTAGTGACACACACTTAGCCACGATCCTCCCCCACAAACATCTTGTTTTCGTTCATTCCCCTTTTTCATTTGGGCTGCTTTCTTCCCTCAGAATGTACGTGGGTAAAGTTGCATTGAAAGCAGCTTGTTTTAATGCATGCTGCTGTGTCATGATTACCTCTGAAATCCAGAACTCTTTTGGGGGGGGGGGGTTATTATTCACAGCCATGGCCAGAGGTAGCCAATGTACATGGCTACAATAACACAAAGAAGAAGAAGAAGAAGAAGAAGAAGAAGAAGAAGAAGAAGAAGAAGAAGAAGAAGAATAACATGCATTCAGAATAAACTCCCTAAGCAAACGGCTGTGAGGTTATGGTTAAAACATAATGAACTTTTGTTGCTGTGTACGTTCCCCTGCCTGAAGAAGAAGGAAAGGAAGTTGTGTGGTGTGTCTAATCTAAAGAGTGTGCTGCTGCTGCAGCTGCTGCTCAGAGAAAAACAAAACCAATGTAGCTGCTAGCAGGTTGCCATGCCACTGTTGAACTCTTCAAGCTTTTCTGAAATTGTGTTTACTAGTCTTTGCAGTCAGAATGGTTTACCAACACAGACAATGCCATCTGCAGTGAAATTAGCCATTCTTTCACTGCCAAGGCAGAGGATGCTATCTCTCAGCTCCTTCACGTTGTGAAAATAAAATTTTATACAACCAAAAAACATTCAGTTATATGACAGTGTGCTCCATCATCTGTTCACAATTAAAACATTCACTAGGGTTTAATCACTAAGGCTTTTCAGTGTTTAAGTTTTTTGATGAGTCAGGTAGAGAAATAACACAAAGGGTGTCTGAAATCATTTAAATCTGTAGCAGCTTTTAATGATTTACACTGCCATGAATCTAAATGCAGGCGACCAAATAACTCCTGCTTTACCGCAGACCTCTTTCCATGAGCGTTGTATACACTTTCTAATGCTAAGCAATCAAAATCCAGGCTGGATTACTTGAATTAAAGGCGGCGGTATTTAGATCTGCTACAGTCTAGATCATTAAAATAGACCCGTTTGACTGCATTGTATCTTCACATGCAAAGCTGTCAAAATCCCAATGGCTTCATAGCAAAGCCTTGCATTTCTCTTCTGCATCTTTAATTTCCAACCGCACTGCTCTTTCACACAGTCCAGCCCAGGACAGAATGGCAAAGAGCTTCAAAGTAGTTCAGTATTAAGATCGGACTTTCTTGCGTTACTGCTATTGTATTACTCCTATTTAAAAATCTAACATGAAATACTGTACTACTATTATGGCTTCGGGTAGACTTTTACAATATAATGTTGTAGTTTCTTTGATTACATGATGGTAAATAAAAGATCAAAATTATGTTCATGTATATATATTTTTTTTTAATCATGTGTCAATCCTGAAATTCTAGATAATGCAAAACTTGGCATTGCTGTATTTTCAATTCTGCCATACAACCTTATTCATAGAAATCTAAAGACTGTATTAAGGAATGTTTTTGAGGACTGTTTTTTAAATAGCGTTTATAAACATTTTCTTAGACCAAATATGGCTTTGAAAAGTGAAAAATTAATTCGAAACGTCGCAAAAAGGTTTCAAGAAGTGCAATATCATCTTTAAAAAACAAAAATAGTCCTAATCAAAACGTTCCTTCCTTAAAACAGTCTGTACAATTCCGTGCCTGTGTTGCCTTATTAGTTTGTATAGTGTTCTACAGTACAAGCAGCACACAGTTAGGCTTCCCAAGGACAGTATTGCTTGGCTGGTTGCTGGTGTCTGTTTACACTACTTCCTCCACTGCCAAGCCTCTGTGAGCTTTAATTTCCATCAGAGATCCTGGGACCGGTGGCTCATCACTATCCCATCAGAGTATGACTTTTTGGAAAGATTGGATTATAGTTCGGATCAACAGGATAGCTGGGAATGATACTCAGGAAATATAGTAATCAGAGAGGGCTTTAAAAATACCTCTTAATACAACCTTATCCCTGGCGCCTCCTCTTCCCAGAGCTGAAGAACCAGTGTGTATTGTATATATGCTTTAAGTGTGCTGTACTGAGAGTAAAATGAAAAAGGAGTTTAATGTATAGCATTGTATTTCAAAGTGAATTGTGATGTCTACATAAAGGGCATTGAAACACTTTTTATAAAACAAGTGCGCATGTTTTACTACCGTAAAACGGGCGCTGAGGTCTGTAAATTCTTTGATGGGATTTATAAAACACACGCAATGGCATAAACACGCAATTAAAATGCGATTTGCAGGTGCAATGTCTCTGTGAGGTTTAGCCCTTGATGCATATGTAACTCTGGGGTGTTTCTGAATGAAACCGCTAAATTGGGAGGGGATTTTGCAAATGAAGTCTATTAAATATTCCGTCTAATTTATTAAAGCTGTGGGTAATTGCTGGTCTCATATTTGCTTGATTATTCTATATATTATTATAACTCTAAAAAGCAGGTGTTAATTTGCAGCAGTCAGACAGTAGGCTATATACAAGGCAGGATTATGTGGGAGAGTTGTCTGCAGCAAGGAGACATCATTTTCAAGGACCAAAAACATTTAATAACATTTTGCAAAGAGCTCATTTTTTAACCCTTCTGACCAAGACAGTTTGTAAATTACGGTTTATAATACCGGTACCGTATTGTTTTGCAAACTCCAATTTTCAATACATGTTTCATAGCTTACATGCAAATAGAGAATTTAGAATCCATGTAAAAAAGTTTCTTAGAAGCACCTAAAAAGGTTTCCTCACAGTGGCAAAGCAAGGTTCTAACGAGAGCCTTTACTTCTTACAGTGTAGGCATTATTAAAAGAACATTGGAGGAGATTAAGAAAAGAAGGAACGACATTCCGAGGCACATGAAAGAAAGTCTCCTATAGAATTATTTTTTGTAACATGGCATTCAGGTATTTAACGATTCTGGTTCAGGCAGTAGTGTTAAATTCGAGCTGGAAAGAAAACACTAAAAAAAAAAAAAAAAAAAAGGACAGAGGGACAGATGACGCAGTTCGTTTGTAGCTAGAGCAAGTACAGTTTTCGACCATATATACCATACAGATATGCTTTAAAATCATACATAGAGTAAGAAATACAGACAAACATAATAAATAGGAGAGTTGTAACTGCATAAGACTTTAAGAAGATATAAGTCGTAGTTAAACTGAAGACTGTTCATATGAAGCTGTATGGAGTTATTGTTGATGAACATATTGCTGTACAACAGTGGAAGGATTATCCACTCGTTTGACTGCCATAGGTGTAAGTAAATAAAACATGTTGATACTGAAGTTTGAAAAGTCTGTACGCCTGAAATTATTCTATATGAACTAAGAAGTTGAACTAATATGCAAAGCACAGTAACTGTAATGTATAAGCAAAATACTACAAACTCTGAAGTGGTACATTTGTTTATTAAGAAGCCACCACACATTCCATATTTTATTAATTTGTCCTGGTGATGTATTTCAAGCTTGTAACACATCTTCATGTGTTACAAGTACTGCTTGTACCAAATATCCAATTATTGGTAAATTTCAGTTTTTGCTTCTGAGCATCCTCATCACCATGGCTAATACCAGGCTGAGGTCTTTGTGTGCCATTCATTTTCTTTTGGAGTGTGTAGTCTACACACGCAGGGTTGACCCAAACCCGCTATTTATTGTGAGAGGTGTGTAATTCTCCACCGTTAGTTGCGGTGAGGGGTATTTAAATTGGTTGATTGTAGAATCGCCTGCTTTACCTAATTAGTCTTATAAAATAGGTCGTTATTTTGACGCTGAGTGCAGCCGTACTGAACATGCACATTACGTGGCTTTGCAGTCGGTTTTTCCTCTTTATAAATGTTGGCCTTTGTATTGTATTGTAGCACAGTCCTAATAAGAATAATAATCTAAGCATGAGCAGCAGTCTTCAAAAGAAAAACAACATCCCTGGCCCAGTGAAATTAGAACTACTGTCATTTCTCGCACTACCAAAAGTTAGTGGGAGATTAAAACCTTAAAAGCTGCAGTACAGAGGGGCAGGCCTATCCATTGGCTTGCAAAAAAAATCTTGTGAAAGATGACCGTTTACTTTAAAATAGTGAAATTAATAATTATTTTTGGAATAACAGCTACTCTGCTTGCTGCCTGTATTGTAAGTTTAAAACATGCAAGTCGTCAGCATATCCGATTTGCTCAACACCCTGATATTGAGGACAACTTGCTTTTGTGGTTTAAAAATGCCTGTGATTAGAATTGAACATTCATGTTTTAAGTGCAGTTCATTTGCAGTGTATACTTTTTAAAAGTTCACTTACAGCTGTATTTTCAAAAAAACACACAATACTTTTACATGTCTAATACTTTTCAGTGTTCTGTAATTGAAAATTGATTTCAGTGTTACTGTAACTTCAATAAAAACTGATAGGATGCATTTGGCTTAGACTCCTGATAATACGAATTACTGATAAGACCCATTTTTTTGCTGGTCCCTTGAAATTCATGTTAACAAGAATTGACTATATCTAAAAAGCACTTATTCAATTATGATGAAACATGGTCTAGACATACATCAGAACAAACTATAATTTCACAATCTGGGGGTTGCACACCAAGAGGGGTACTGATAAGGTACCTTGATTCAGCAACTGAAAGAATCGGATCAGTATGGAAATGTTCCCAGTGCGGTACCATTCTGTCAATAAGCTGAATCATTGTAGCTGCCCTTGTGATGCCATTGCCTGTGAGTACAGAACCTGCTTATGCTAGTACATTGCTGCATCCACAGAAACACAGAAAGACAACTGGAATTGACTGTGTTAACTGTAGTAAGTTCACAGGCTGGCAATGGTGAGGTCTCTGCTTAAGGACTGCATATATATCAGTTTATCAGTGTAGGGCAAAGAAGTGTTTAGCTAGGTGTTTATTTTGTTTTTGTTTATTTTTGTATTATTAAAAGTGTGTCAGCACTAAACCTTAGCGATTGTAATTTGCATTATAACCTCTGTGGACCAATTTGCATTGAGGCACTTAGAGAGTGTTGGCCTGGTGTTTATTAAGGAACATCCAGTTCTAACTACGTCATTATGGTGTTTTTAGTGTTTGGCTTCAGCGTCATGAATGAGTCACAGCCAAACTGAGGCCAAAAACTGTATTTTTGGAAGCAGATCTTACTATGGTGTAGTTCTTGTATGCTGGCCAATAGAATATTTATTTAAAACACCAATGGAACCTGATTAGAAATCTCTTTGTGAAATGGTTGCAGACAGAGTAAAATTCCCTAAATCAAACCAAGGGGGTGAGGTGGTTTTAGCCCCAGTGGACATAGTGCAGTCCACATCACAAAAAAATACAATACTGTTCAGTATGATACATTTGGCAGCCTCTGCGTTCTGCTTGAGAGAAACCCAGAACTGAATGTTCAGGTCCGGATTAAGAGGTAATCAATCAGAGATTCATGAGCAAAGTGTGCCTCCCCTTAAACTGATTTAACAGGAGAAATTACACAAAAGCACTAACAATCTGTGCTTTTTTGAAGGTCAAACTTTTTTTTTCAAACTAAAATGTACTATAATTATCCCTGTTCCCTTTCAAAGCAGGTAACATAATACAGTGTTACAGTCCATTCTTCCAAACAGAGACACCACAAAGCCCCTGCATGCTGTATTAGCTAGTACCCATAGAAGAGCATGTTAGAGCTACTCTACTGTCGCCACTCAGGTAAGCAGCAGCACAGAGTAGACATGTGTCACTAGGAACAGTCTCACAATTAATGCCTATCTATGGGCTATTTACTTGGTTGGGGATACGTATTCTTAACTTTCCTGAAGGAATAAGATGCGGTATTCACTGAGTAATGGTCACACACCATCACAGAACAATTTATACACCCCTTCTGAAAGTTTACCGCAGTCAAAGCACAGCAAAGTGTGGTAAAGCATAGTGAAAGCATGGTGAAGCATCGGTAAGCACTGTAGAGCCCAGAGAGGTATGGTAAACCATGGTTAATGCATAGTATAATTATATACCAAGGTAAACTTTTATAAGGGACCTTACAGACTGATCACATTGAATTAATCCAATTCTGGATGACCACAGTTACCCTATACCCTATTGACAGCGTTATGGCAGGTTTTCCCCTCTTGTTTGTTTTTACCCTCCCTGCCCCTATTGTATTTCCCCCATTGACATAGCTGCCACTGCTGCCTTCCCATATTTTGTCAGAGAATACATTTCACCATTCTTGGGCCTAGTAATTATTGGAGCCCTGTGGTTTCCTACAGTAACAGCCAGGCAGAACCAGCCCTCCATGGGTGCTTTTTGAGCTGCCAGTGTGGCGTATTGGAGCTATATTTATTTACACATGCCCTGCCTGCTTAAAATAGCTGCACTCACAGCCATGATTAAAAAAAAAAAAAAAAAAAGCCTGACACAAACAGAGAAAGCAACTGCTGCTTCAAAGAGCCAGAAGATGGCATGGTTTGTATGCAGCCGTGTGTTTAATATGAGAGCAGTACGGCATGCTATTAATAGCTTTTGTACAGTTTTAAAGACAGGGAGTGTTGATAAAAAGAGATCTAGGGAGTAGCTTTAAATAAACCCTATCTGGCCTGCACCTGCCTGACTTTCACTCTTATAGGTACATTCTTCCTTGCCTTCATTTTAAAGGGGCAGAACTTCATACCATTTTCAACGTATTTTTTTTAGGAATGTCACAAGCTTGTATTGATTCTGCTAAAATGTTTTCCATATTTTTTTTTTATTTTTATTTTTCTGTTGCTTCCTGCGTGCTACAACATCTTAAATAAGATTTCAAGCCTCCTACTGCTGCATGAAATGACTAGCGAGTGATTGGGGAAGATGAGGGCTGCAGAGGATTGAGATATTTGAAGGGATGTGAATCAGTACGCACAAATAATCAAATTAAATTGGCATGGAAATTCCTTAGTACTGTAGCAATTTGAAATCTAGGTCATGGTGGCCTACTTATTCACACATTCTTGTGTTTTGGTGAGCCAGTTAGCAAAAAACACTCTAATTGGGATGACACTTGGTATGCACATTTATAAGAAAATGCTGGCTTTGGCACCCGATTGGCTGTGTTATTGAAGGTTATTTCTTGGAAACAAACTTTTCAAAAAAAATATTTAAAAATGTAATTAGTAGGGCTGCCAATTAGTCGCAATTCTCTGTATTGAGCCTTTCGGCACACCATACTTCAATCCCGGCCGCGGCAACATTAGATTGAGTGTCTGACTGCAGTTATTGTTTAAATATAAAGTTAGTCACTTAATGGCATGATAGAGGAAAGTATTAAAAATTAATGGGAGATTTTTTTAGTTTTTTGATGTTCTAGTCGGCTGCGTGCTGAACACAACTTCACTTTTCAAAATACACTATCAGCTCTTCTGCTACAGAGAAAAACAATACAACAACAAATTAAATCCACCAGTTTTGACAGAAATTCAGGATCACTGCAAGCCCATGCACCTAGTATGTAAAACCTCCCAATTGTTACTGTTAGTTTGCAGTTTTTTGGATATGATGACAAAGTTTTTTTTTTTTATGTTCTGTTCACAATGAACAGTTAATTTTGTAAAGTGCATACTGTAGCTATTTATATTTTTATTTAAAAAACAAACACATTTATTTTAGCCCATATTCACATTTAAAAATAGATATTATATTTATTGTGTTTTCTGATCTCTGTATGCTGCTGATCAAGCTTGAACCATATCTTTTATTGTGCTGGTTGTATTTGTAAATTCTAAATTATTTCCTAGTACATTTTGGTGACAGTCTCAATGGGTACATTTCCTGGTTAAACGAGATGCCACGCGGTACTCTGGTCTCTCTTGTTCATATTACGTCATAACAATGTTCCAAAGGTGCGTTCAACTAGGCAGACTTTCGTAATGAACTCTGTTAGCTTTGAACAAGGCTAGCTGAACGGTACTGAACATTCCATGAACATTTCAAATATGCAACACATCCTAAAATCCGAAAGCAAAATGGCTGGATTAGCTATTTTAAAACTGGAATTCGTATTTTTTTCTTTTGTCATCATCATCATCATCATCATCATCATCATCATTATAATAATACTACTACTACTGATGGCCTTTGCCTTTGGCTCTAAGTGGCATGTATACACCGGGATAATGTGTTAAATCTCAAATACAGGAGTACATTTTAAATTATTTTATTTACAGTTAAGGATAATAATAGTAATAATAGCATCAGTAATAAAACACATTTAAATTAGATGGATGTAGTAATTGTATTAGAGATTAACTAAGATAATTTTTTTTTAATTGCAAGGTTAATTGTGGTTAATTTTTTTAATCGCTTCACAGCCCTAGTAATTACTACTACTGTATTTTTGTAATAAAGTTACTGACACTTGTTTTGGTTTAACATCTTGAGGCACGAGTCAGCTTTGTCAAGTTATAAATAGTGCATGTTTCCTTTTCCAATTCAGTCGTCACTTTTAAAAAGTTAAAATGACAACAAAAATATAACTTATCATGCATGTGTTGGCCATACAAATCCATATTTGAAAAAAATCCATTTGCAGCCACCGCACTGATAATGCAGGTCGGCCATTTTAAACCTCCAGCAAGGCAGTTTAGGTACCGCCGCGTAACGCTCCTGCGCACTCTGCCTATTGCATGCACCTCTGGTATTTTGCAACCACGGTGATGAATTGTTAAAGTAACCCGTCCCTGTATTATATGTGTGTCCACAATATACAATGCAAATAAGCATTAAACAGTGTATTCCCTCCCCATCAGTCTTATACTGAACACAATGATAACCCATTCAGCATCTCAGAAAAAAAAAAAAAATACATGACTAAACCGACTCCTACTACTGGCAAGCTCTTTGCAATGTATTTCATGCCTGCAGTCTGTCCTGCTGCCGAGCTACATTGACCCAAATGTCTAGGTCAGGACTGAGGTGTAAAACACCTATTATTTTATTATTCCTGGCAATGTAAGGGATACCATTTACATCTGCCGCATTTTTAAACATGACATGTGTCCCTAATCATTATTTATTACTGCACTCACAGATCTTTGTCATGGGAAACAAATATTTGACCTTTGAGACAGTCTCTGTGCAAGCTTGGCATTTCTATATGTTTCCCCCCTCTGAAAGGTGAGCTTGTTAAAGATTTGCAATTGAAACTCTCTTTCAGGAGGAAGCCTTTTTCAGAGTAGCGCCCCCTAAAAAAAATGGTAAGATATGACTTTGTTACACAGTCCAAACATTGATGAGAGCAGAACAGCAATAACTCAGGATTATGCACACATATCAGCAATACCAATAAATAAGAAACAGATACAACATATACAGAATTGAGTGATATTAGATGTTCCTTTAAGTTTAAGGCAACTGCTAGATCTATAAGAACACTAAGCCAAGTAGAGGCCAAGTAGAGGAACACCGCCCTGCTCTGTGGGCTAATTACTAAATGGCATTCTATAGTTTTACAATTCTGTCTGAGCGTTACAAAGTTATAACCTTTTCGAGTACTGTATGACAATACAGGCAATACAGAGACTGAGCAGATACATCTTGATTGGTTTCACCAATATTACACCTGGGCATTTGTTAGGAGATGGAAATTTACATATAATGGATGTAGGTAACGTTTTGTATTTTCTGTAATATTTAAATGATGTCCTTGCCAGTGAATATTTATACTGACACTGGAGGGCCCACAGAGCCCCTGCTATACAGTAGACACAATTCCATAAACATGCAGCTGTGTGTGTTACTGCTAATATGTGATATACATACATAAGCAACATCGATATACATATCAATCAATGCAGTTGGAGCCAAGGGTAGGTTTCGAGCTCTGTCAAGGGTAACCAATTCACGTCTTTAGGAATCAGTCTATTCCATTGCTAAGCAGCATGTTCCTGGATAGTTGTTTTGAAGAGTTTCTGGTTAGGTCAAGAATATGATAAACAGGTTCACTTGAATGAAACAGTAAAAAAGGTGGCTTTATAGGCTTCTCTATGGAGCTGCAAGGAAGTGAAAGTTTGTTTTGTTGGAGTGATTGGTGTAACTTCTATTTTTACATATATCCAGAGAATATCCGCTTTGATACCTTGTAGTTGTAGTTATTTGGTGTGGCAGGGTGCCCCACCCCTGTGCGTATTTTTGCGTTATATGTTGTATGTGGTATGTATGTATTAGTGCACGGAGTATGGGTTATCATGGGTGATTTAAAATATATAGTTGTATTTAGGCATAAGGATTGCACAATCACTTCATGTGCAGATGAAGTGTGTATTAATATGTGGGCACAGAGATTGCACAAATTAGTTCACGTGCTGGGATTCAAGTGAATGATTTATTAGTAATTGAATCCCGGCACAGCTGTATATATAGATGCATGAATGACTCACTCGGGGTTGGGTGTTTGGTGAGGAGAGAGTGAGAGAGAAAGGGAGTAAACTTTAAAACTGAAAGTAATCCATTGCTACTCGTATATATAAACGAAATTATAAATATATAGAAAATCTTTCAGTACTTACATATTTTGTGTACATACTGCGTACGTAGATTATGATAATCTTCTTTTCATGTTGCTGATAGCGGTAATTTTGTATTTACAGAACAGTCAGTTGTAGATATTATTTCATCTAGTAAGACTTCTTAGTACAGGATCAGACCTGATTGTATAAAGAGCAAAGTTCCTTACACACTAAAATCAACATGCGCTCAAGCACTGTCCTTGGGAGCTTGTGTGTGTTATAATGAAGCATGGGGTGTAATGAATGGGATTTTAATTGGGAGTCTGTGGCAAGGTCATGTGTGTGATCTCATTCACTCAGCTGCAGAACATGTGATGTTTCACGGAGCTTGGTGACATAGCAGGGGTATCTGTCTTGAGGCATGTTTGTTTAAATGTGTCAATCTGATTAACTGTGGATCTATAGAAGATGCACGGCTGAACTCCATAAATATTTGTGCTGGTGGGACAAATATGCAAAATGCTCGCTTCAAAGGTATTTGAGACAAAAATAACAATGTTTGCCAGTAAAATAAAAACACAGGTTTCATATTAAATATATGTTCCCCTATAAAATACATATTTTTCATATAAAAAAAAAGATGTACTTCTTTATTCTTTTTTAAAATTCTGAGTAGCGATCTGATACAAAGAAATTTCAGATGGCTGTCTCACATCAATTTCAAGCTCTACTACATATTATTATTTGCCAGTGCTGCTGTTCTAGTGAATGTAGCATTATTTTATTGTATTTCCCATAACAAATACATGCAAGCTTTGTGCTTTTCTTCTTACAGCTTAGCCCTGCAATTAGTGCTCAACAGCGTTAAAATAATATGAACTTCAGAAGACAGTTAACCCTTTAAGGTGCTTCACAAATAAAATTAAACTAACTTTCCTATTTTTGCAATAAGGTGCATGAAACAGGGTTTAACATTTACTGACAGGTTGGATCTGGACATCCACATCCACAAATGTATTTTAAGAAGAAACAGTTTGAGCAAGCACTCAATTCCTTGTGTACCTTAAGGGGTTAAACACATCGACAGACAGAAACTGTGTTTTACCTCACTGGAAATCATTAGAAAAAATGTCATGTGAAAGGGCATCCCCCTCGCTCTTTAAGGATCTGTGAATTAATTGTACGTGGCATTTTCACTGGGTATGCTCCTTTAAGGAAAGGCTGCCCACTGCGTTTGTAATTACTTGCCTGACCCGAGAAGGCTGTCAAACAATGCTGCCATGCATATCTCATTTCTAGAGTCATGTAGCATGAACTGCAGTCCCTGTGAGGGGGAGCTCTTGTGATGCCTCCCTGAAGTCATTATTCCTCACCTTTCATTACAAAATGACAAAAATGTTAGTCCTTGTATTGAAATGTATAACTGAGATCTTTAACTTAAAAGTGGCATATGAACAGTTTATGTAAACCTTAAAGTTAGGTTTGAAAGAATGTACAGCTTTAAAATATAATAAAATATAAAATATAATCTAGGTGAGTCACAGGGAAGCCAGTCGGTACTATATTAACCCTTTGCAGTCCTATGTCGGACCAGTTCCGACTTTACAATTTTCCCTTTCTAGTCCGATGTCGGACAGGGAAAGCAAAATTTTTTCCCATCAAAAAGACATAAAGCACAGGTCTCTAGTAGTTTTTTCTCTGGAAAAAGCCGAGAAAACCTTTCAATGGCCGAGTGAGACCGAAAAAAAAGGTTGTATCGCATAGCCCCATGCATTTTACAGATAACACGGACATAACAACAGAGAAAGCTGCTTCTGCATACAGCGCTCAAAGAAGATCACATACATTTGCAGAACTTTTTGAGATGTTATAGTAATAAAATAATTACTTGAATCGCATTATTGAGGAGTTTGGTGATAAAACGAGTGATCAGGAGAGGATTTATCAGTATGCACGTCTATTAAGAGGTATGTGAAAAATACAGCGAACAAGGGGTGGGGCTTGGCTGGAGATAGTACTGAGTGTCCTTTTGTGATTCAATGTCTTTTAAAACCTGTTTTACTTGGAAAAAAATAAAATAAACAGCGCGTGTGAAAATAAACAGCGCGAATGAAAATAAATTGGACCTGACACGCCTGACAGGCGCTGAATAAGTGGACTGCAAAGGTTTAATAAAGCGTGAAACTAGCTGCATATCATATTTTATAGAGATAGAGACACAATGGGACCCCACAGAACATGGGGTATGCCTTTAAGATTTGCCTTTAGAGTTTTATATAGAATAATACAGTTGGATATCAGGTGACCTATTTTACGAATTAACACTACACATACAAGTGGCAGAAAGTGCTAAATCCCTGTTGATCGGAGAGGAGGCTGTAACCTGCAGTCCTGACTCAGAGTCAGAGTCAAGTCTCAGAGTCGAAGCCTGAGATAAACGTTCGCTGTAAGAGTCAGGTAAGCGCTTTGGTTTATCGCTCCTGTCCAATCCAGGTCTGGTAAATGGTTGCCTGTTCAGCTGGCAAATCATGCCTCCTGTGAGTTTCCCACCATTTCAAAACTGAATTAATCAGAAATGACACTGAATTAGGAATAACCATTCACTTTGTATAACCTTTCCCATCTCCTTCACCACTACAGTAACTAGCCTGACAAAGAACTCGGTACCATGGTATTACAACGATCCCAAAAGACCAAAATATCCTTGTGTTGCTGAATAGATATTCAAAACTAAAATATTAATAAGCAGGCTATCCCACAGGTACACCCCAAATGCTATCCATTTACTACCAATATAGATGGGATATTTGTGCTTAATTTCTGGTAACTATCTACTGATACCAGGCTTGAGTCTATTATTAAATCAATAGCGGATATACCATGAACATTCAACGAGTACTGTAGTATATATTCCATGAATGAGGATAGCTGAATAGGTAGTTTATGGGTGAAATAACCACCGCGCTCTATAAACGTTCATGGAGTATTCTGTTTATATGACAATGTACAATGGTTGGAAAAGAAAGTATGTTTAAATGGATACAGTAATCCGTCGCATATCCCCCTGTTGCATTTCCACCCTAGCCGTTTATCCGCCATTATCATTCTCTTCAGCAACATTAGTTTATTATTGAACAGAGAAGATTAGTTCAGATATTGCTGTGGACCCACACAGCAGATGGCTATCCTGTCAATAGCATTAATACCCTGTATCTTTCTAAACAGTGGATTTAGGGGAGCTCCCTAATAAAAGCTGAATCTCAAAATAATAATTGTGTGAATATAGTAATTGTTACAGCTGTGTATAATGGTATTTAAAACAGGATTCATTTATCCGCCTTTTTACATATCCACCCTTACTCCTGTCCCACCAGAGTCAGATACGTAACGGATTACTGTATTTATCAGCTAAATTCTGAGAATTACTTACTTTGATCAAGCTCTGAATGAGGTCACTCTGTGGCTGGATTTCAATAAATGCAAGTTAAAATGAGATAAAATATTCACTCGACAGCATTCAATATTAAAAAGTTATTCGATGCCAGATCTCTCAACAATTATGGTATAGAGGGTTGTGGGTACTCACCTTTCATTTAAAGATTACAACAAAAAAAAAAAAAACTTTGCATCTTGTCATGTATTGAAATGTGTAACTGAGATTTTGAACTTAAAAGTGGCAAGTAAATATTTTATTTAAACCTTAAAGAGAGGAGCTGGTTTGAAATGCATATGAAAGTAAAAGAAAATAATGATCCTGAATATATTCTTTTAACTGTATTATACATTATCTCTAAACCACTCTGCAGAAATATTTCATTTGTGTTTAGCATGGATGGGTGAAGCAGGCGTCTGGCGATTCTACTTCTAGAGCTCTGCTCTGAGTGCTCTGTGCTGCTCATGAACTTTGTAGTTTTCAACGCATCAATTGAATGGTAATCAGTAAAGCACAATCTTTCTGCATTTTTCAGAAGTATAAATGCTCCGGTAACATAAATAATAATCACAAAACTCAAGAGTCTACAGAAAATGCAAAGCTATGGCAAGTTATACCGTGTCCCTTTGGATCATTTTTATGTTGGTTTGTTTAAAAATTGTATCATGTATTCTGCCCTAAACCAGCAGTTTCACAGTCCCAAACTGTGACATATATATATATATATATATATATATATATATAAAAAAATACATTGGGGAAAATGAATTTGTTAATCAGATTATTCTACCTATTATTGCAACTGTGGTACCAATCAGTAGAGCGAAAATTGTAAAGGGGTACGTGAGCTAAAACTTCCAGACAGAAGGGGTACAGTTTTAAAAAAAAAAAGGTTAAAAACCATTGCTTTAGGGATGAATAATTCACATAAATGTGATCTTTTCATTATGCTTTTCATTATGCATGATGCATATCATTATTTCATTATGCAGATGGTGAGCTTTTTTAAATAGCATAGTCAGCCACTTTTCACTTTTTAATTGAAAACCACCTATTACCTATTGCAATCTGAATTCCTAGAAGTCACTAATTTCATTCATTTCATAGAAAGATGAAATAGACGGACTGCAGTGCTGTTGGAAGCGGCTGGGTGTCTAAAGGCCATTTAGCTTGCTGTCATTAACTGTCACCAGAAGATTGCAGCCCACATTCGAGACTTTTTGAGAGCTGGTATTTTGCTTAACATAAGTAGCGTGGTCTCCTTGGTAACATTCATTCACTTACTGGGTAATTACAACCTTGACCAGTCCCGACGGCCTTCTTCATCACACTATTGCTCTCAGAACAGAAAGGCAGCTTTTGCCAGTGAAAGAAAAGCGAGATGGCTTACAACTGTATCTACCTTTGATTAGTCAGAGCTGTGCCACGGTGCTGTGGAGCAGTGCTATTACATGGAGAAAAAAATAAAGAAATATAAAAGAAATTTAAATCTATAGCGTTGTATTTGAAATACAAAATTGACTTAAATTGTAAAGTGATTGTGAAGCATACGGTTTCAGATGGAAGTGCATTTACGGTCACAATCAACGAACATGTAAAAGACATACCTTAATAAACTGTTTTTAAAAAGCAGTTTTAAAATGTTGAGCACAAAAAGCAAAGTGTTACAAAAACCATTGCTCTACAGGATGTGCCCCTGGTATCGAGTGGTTGTGAAAGTGACATACGCCTGACGGTTTTCTTAGCAGACAGTGGGGGGTGATGGAGAGACCTGCCTCATGTTTCTTCTGCCAGACTTCCGCCCCCCCAGCCCTGACGAATCATGCACAAGGTGCTGACCCTCTGCTGCTGTTTTAAGTGAGTTGGCAGTCACAACGCATGATGCTTACAGGACATGGAAAAGTGCTTAGGAGTCAGACCTGCTGAATCTCTTCAAAGGAGAAATGGTTAAAGTGACAGGATCCTGTGAGGCAAGAAAGAAAGAAAGAAATTCACTGCAGTTTGTACCATTATTGTTGTGAAGGGTTACACTGTATCATAATTTTATCATTAATGATGGACTACTTTTTAAGGTAAACGTGAAGCATATGTTCAAACTAATGATAAAAAAAATGTATTAAGAACCATTTGGTGGACAACAAGTAGCTATGTATTTAAGTGTTCTGGCTCTAAAAAAAAAAAAAAAGAGTCAATTAAAGATGGGAGGCTTTGAAACTACATCCCAGTGTATCACGTGAAGAAGTGATAGACAACCATCTCTGTGAAGCTAACAAAAAAGGATGTGTCCTGTTTCAGAGCAAGAACACTTCAGAGTCAGGCCTTGTACAGAACCAGCTCACACTGCCGAAACTGGGAGTAAAAAACAGGGTTTAAAATGACCACAACTACATGTGGACCAGTCTACAGTAATTAATTCAGTTTTATCGTGGCTGTCAGGTCTGCAAAGCTTTGCTCGTTTAAGTACAGACAGACAGGGAACTGGTCTGGAGATAACATTGATAATAATAGTCATAACCCTTTTCAAATTTATAAAATTTATTTTAGAACAATGCCAGTAAATTTGACCTAATACATATTACTGCATCATTCATTTTTTTCCAGTTTTCAAGGAGTACTTCCAGTGGGCTCCTAGCCTTGCAACTCAGCACAACCAGGGCCCTGTTGCACAAAGTGGTTTAGAGAGTTATCCTGATAACTTCCAGGTTTAATTGTGAAAGTCAGGCTTAGTCTATTGCACAAAACAAGAAAATAATAACTCAGGCTTAAATCCGTGGTAATTTATTGTGATTTAACTAACCTGCTTCAGAGCAGGTTAACAAAGGTTAATCCTGACTTAAAACTTATCCCGCCCCTGTGTGTATTTTGGTGTTGTATGTTGCGTGTTGTGTGTTAATGTTGGTGTTTATGTATAAAATACACGGGATATAATTATGGGTTACTAGCACGAGTGTTTAAAATGTCTATTTGTATTTAGGCACGAGGATTGCACAGCACTTCACGTGCAGGTATGCGAGCACGGGGAATTGCACTTTATTAATTTACGTGCAGTTGTACCGAGACTCCAGTTGAATGATTGATTAGCAATCGAGTCTCGGTACAGCTGCATAAAAGCAGCATGTTTTCACTCACTCGGGGTTGTGTGTTCGGGAGTGGAGAACAGGAGAGAGATAGAGGAGAAATGTTAAGTATATAAACGATAATATCAATTGCTACGAGTGCTGGAAGGACCAGCACCGTACTTGTTTTGTGTAGCATTCGTCCACCCTGTTTTGTTAGTGTCTACTCGTTTTGTTTGTAAATTTATTTTGAACGCAAGTTCTGTGTCCTGTGTTTTGTTTGTCTTTCAAACCTTTTATTTTCTGTCTGTTCATTTATTAAATGTTGAGCACAGCTCAGCTTCACCAAAAATCCACGTCTCTCTGCTTGTCTTGTGTTATTGTTCCGGGTCTGATGTCACCACTCAGCCAACCTTGTGACATGGTGCTGTAATTATAAGAAGGGCTTTTCGTCGGGAGAGGGTGTTCAGTGATCTCCAGGATCCGATTAATAATCCAGATTCCGCCCTGTGCAAGCAACCAACCCGACAGTGCAGAGCCCTTACCCATTTATGGCCTGTGGAACATTTTTGTATACAGTCGGCGATGTTGAAAATCTTAATAAGGCAACAATATGCAGATCTATAAGGAAAGTGTACCTTGCACTGAAGAAGTTGCTGCCAGTCTTCATGAAACTTCCCAGACATGGTCCAGTGAAGCGGAACAAGGAGGCTTTCTATGCTATTGCAGGTAATTATTATAATAATTGCAACAGTTATCCTACTAAGTTATGTCCTGTTAACTCAAACCAGATACTTTAAACTAAACTAAACTTGGCTTTTTTAAACCAATTTTGTGCAATAGGCCTCAGGTGTCGACCCAGCAGGCTCCTGATTGTACAATTCACTCTGCATTCCCACGCTGAGGTTTCATTTTTGGAGAAGCCACTGGGGACCCATAATTTAATGCACTTGTTTTCTGTAGCAATTAAGAATGAAAAAAAGTTTTCTTTGAAAAAAAATCTTATGAAAAGGAAAAAAAACTAGCATTTTTAGTTTTGTGATGACTCTCCTTGAGTGTATATTTCTGTTTGCATCATTTTGTCAAAAATAATAATTCCGATGTCCCCAAGTGGTAGTAGTGCAGCTGCGTGGTGTGCAAGGTGAGTTATGCAACGCAGGTTTGCATCCTGGCTGTGCTAAGTAGGCCGGTCTTCACTAGGGACTCTAAAGGGAATGTTGCATTGGCTCTGTTGCTCCCTTGGGTTAGGGAAGTAAAAGCGTCAGGGACTGTTTCTCGTCATCGCTCTACAGGGGGGCCTGCTAGCCAGGCGCCCATTGAGCTCAAAACAGACACCTGCAGGGCAGGCCTTTGCCATCTAGAGGTTGGTAGCTCGCTGACATCCGCTCTCGAGTTCCTGGGTGAAAAAGGAAGCTGGCTTGGTCGTGGTATGGGAGGTCGCACACCGAATCTTCGGGTCTCCTGAGATGTGGGGAATTGCTGCGGTGAGGAGAAAAGCAATTGGGCATTCCAAATTGGGAGAAAATTGGGGTAAAAATTATAATTGGACACACTAAATTAAAAATAAATAAATAAATAATTCCACCTACACTTAAAGAAAAGCCACCCGAACCCGACCTGACTGTTGCAGAACAATTTCCTAATATATAGTAGTCTACCAGTAACTCACAAAGACTGTTATAGTATTGTAGATAACTTCTACAATACTAGTCTAAAGGTAGTTAAGCATATTAGGCAGCAGCTAGACATAGCATTGCTTGTTTACAGTATGTAGCTCTAGCATCCACCGAACTAGTCTGCGTACATGCATCATGTATATAATCTGAGCTATTACTATAGGAATTAACCGTATACCCCATAATAGTTTGTTACAGATTACCGTAATGTGTGCCTCTTTCATATTGGAAAAGGCGATATGATAATACAAAGTATTAGGCAAGGCAGGCTTCAGTTGGAGTCTCTTTTATAGTGCTTGAAGAACTCTAGATCTGTGCCCAGGTGCAGAGGCCGTCTCGTTGAGCCTATCCTCTTCTATACTGCTTTAAAAACTCTACATCTGTGCCCAGGTGAAGAGGCTGTATCATGACTGTCGTCTTTTGACTGAGCACCAGACATAACAAATCACATGAACAGGTTCTGCTCTGTACTGCAGTCCTAGTTCAATTGGTTCAGGAATCTGTTACATGTAGCAGCTTCACTTAAGGAGGAGGCTTCAAGCATACAAAGAGGATTGCATTGGGTTGCTTGAATAAAATAGCAATAACAGCGGAATTCAATGGACGTTCAATAGACCATCACCTGTCTTCTCTTAGTGCTAACAATGGACTTACAGAGAGAAGAGGCCGCTCTTGATGAACAGCATTTGTTCATATACAGTATGGTTCAAAGGTCACAGTGAGTGTTCGCTACATCTTTTGATCTAGCTATAACCCTTATAAAAGTTTACCATGGTATATTTACACAGCATTTTTGCACTTATGGTGTATTTTTATTGCAAATTGCATCCACGTACAACCAAAGAGAGAGAACAAGCCACACTCAACAGCTTCCCTGAAAGAATTCTGTGCAAGTGTCCTGTGTCATTGAAAAAGCTTCCCTGAAAGAACCAAGTCTAAGTGTCCTGTGCCCTTTGTTGCTGCCTTGTTGCTCTTCCTCAGCAGCCTCCCATTCATAAGCTTTTATTAATTTCAACAAGAGGGGTGTGCAAGTGTGCGTTTGCATCCTGTCCGCAAAAGCAAAGAAAATGAATCAGTTTCGGGTAGCTAATAAACTTGGCTTTGCCACACGAAGGATGTGTAACTTTCCACAGCTGTGTTTAAAAAAAGCAAAGAAAAGCTATTTTCTGTTCTGAATGCCCCTTTATCTAATCTCAACTGGTCCTTGTTTCTTTTTTCAGGTCCAAAAAGTCCCTTGGGTCGACATTGTCAATACCTTTTAGAATTTTGAATGCTTGAATCAGATCGCCGCGTAGTCTTTTTGTTCAAGACGGAGTAGATTCAGTTCTTTAAGCCTGTCTGCATATGACAAGCCTTTTAAACCCAAAATAATTCTGATCGCTCTTCTTTGCACCCTTTCTAGAGCAGCAATATCCTTTTTGTAGCGAGGTTTCCAGAACTGAACACAGTATTTTAGATGAGGTCTTACTAATGCATTCAAAGATTTAACGTTACTTCCCTGAATTTAAATTCAACACTTTTCACAATACATCTGAGCATCTTATCTGAGTCTTTTTTTTTAATAGCTTCCCCACATTTTTGAGTCAACATAAACTCCTAGGTCTTTTTCATAGATTTCTTCTTCAATTCCAGTGTTTCCCATACGGTATTTATAATGCATATTTGTATTCCTTGTGTGCAGTACCTTTCTCTATTAAATGTCATTTGCCATGTGTCTGACCATTTCAGAATGCTGTCTAGATCATTTTGAATGACCTTTGCTGCAACAATGTTTGCCACTCCTCCTATTTTTGTGTCGTCTGCAAATTTAACAAATTTGCTTACTATACCAGTGTATGTAATGTATGTAGATTAGAAATAGCAGAGGACCTAATACTTTTCCCTATGGTACTCCACTGGTTACCTCGCTCCATTTTTAGGTTTCTCCTCTAGTCAGTACTTTCTGCTCTCTACATGTTAACCACTCCCTAATCCATATGCATGCATTTCCTTGAATCCCTACTGTGTTCAGTTTGAGAATTAATCTTTTGTGTGGGACTTTGTCAAAAGCTTTCTGGAAATCTAAATAAACCATGTCATATGCTTTGCAATTATCCATTCTCGATGTTGCATCCTCAAAAGAATCAAGCAGGTTAGTTAGACATGATCTCCGTTTCCTAAATCCATTCTGACTGTCTCCCAGGACTCTGTTACCATATAGGTCATTTTCCATTTTGGATCTTATTATAGTTTCCATAAGTTTACATATAATAGAAGTCAGGCTTATTGGTCTGTAGTTACCTGGTTCGGTTTTGTCTCCCTTTTTGTGGATCGGTATTACTCCAGTTTGTCTGTAACACCCCTGTCTCAAGAGAATGTTGCATGATCTTGGTTAGCGGTTTGTAAATAACTTCTTTCATTTCTTTGAGTACTATTGGGAGGATCTCATCCAGCCCAGGGGATTTGTTTATTTTAAAAGCTTCTAGTCCCTTTAACACGTCTGCCTCTGTTATGCTAAAGTTATTTAAAACTGGATAGGAACAGGTCAACATGTGGGGCATGTTGCCCATATCCTCCTTTGTAAAAACTTGTGAAAAGTAATAATTTAATATATTTGCTTTTTTTTTCCCTAGATCTGTGATTTTGCCATTTCAGTTATAGACTTCCACCATAACTTTTGTGGAAATTGGTACTTTAGCCCCTTCGCAATGTCCACTCATCTCTCCCTCTTGACCTGATTCTAGAAACACCCGTTTGCTGTACTTGTGCTTTACACTGGTTGTCACGCTATGTCTGTATCTACACCATGTACCCCTGGCAACGACACCACTTCCCTTAAAATCTCGCTGTATCTCTTAGACATTTACCTCCTCTTTGAATGTTCTCTTCCTGTTATAGTATTGGAAAAACTTTTTGGAATTGGTTTTAGCCCCCTTAGCAATGCTCATTCATCTCTCTCTTGGCCTTTCTAACTTCCTTTGTGACTTGTGTTTACTCTTTCTGTGTACTTTGTTCTTGGTCCCTTTTAAATGCTCTGTAAAGTGCCTTTTTTCTTTGAATATGTTTTTGTTTTAGATTTAGATTCGTCTGCTTTTGGGATGTAATTGTTTTGCGCCTCTAGTACTACATTTTTAAAAAACAACCATCCTTTTTCTGTGGATATTTTCTCTATTGTACTCCAATCTACATTTTAGTCTCTGTTTCATACCTGCATTGTTTACCTTTCTAAAATTGTAAACCTTAGCTTTAGTCTTTACTTTTTAGGTTTTAAAAAGCACTTCAAATGAGACCATATTGTGGTCTGAGTTTGCCAATGGATCTCTGATCTTAGTTATTCTGTCTTCGTTATTTCAAAAGACTAAATCAAGACATGCACCCCCCCCCCCCCCCCCCCCCCAGTTGGCGCCTTGACAAATTGCGTTAGGAAGCAATTCCTAACGCAATTAAGTCAAAAAGTCATGCTCACTGGCCAATCCTTCTCAGTTACATATGTGAGCAGGAGGATCATGGGAAATGTAGTTTCAGTCCAAACTTGCTTGACAAAACAATGAATTCAGTTTAAATAAAACAGGCTGAAAGGGCAGTGGAATAAGAATGGAGCACCTACCGTACATCAATTTTACATTCAAAACGCGGAAAAGATTTTCCAATACAGTAACCATTAGCCTAGCTTACAGTGTCTTTGATATTGAAATCTATGTGAATGCAAGGTAAGGAGGTGCAAACTGTTGCTGGATTGATCTAGGGTTGCTATACTGCTGTATGTGTGTATTAAAATAAAGCTTTCCTGCATTATACAGGTAGTTGTTTAGTATCTGCCGGCTCAGTCTATGTTACATTCTGACGGTATGTACTATGATGATATTAACGATGCACTGGGTAATTTGAGTGTACAGTAAGACTCACTACCTTGACGTCAGATCGTCTTAATTAAAACAAAACAGGGGTGTAAAAAGGACTTGCTATATGCACTTTATAACCTCTTTTTGTAATAATAATAATAATAATAATAAATAATAATAATAATAATAATAATAATAATGCAGAAGTTCTTAGTATGTAACAATGAGGAAAGTTGTTGGTAGTGTTGTTTTCTTGCCGTTGGTCGAATGCATGCTGTCTTTACTCTGCAGGATTGGTCGAATGCATGCACTCTTTACTCACAGATTGCATTGTGAGCAGCTCTTCTTCCTCTCTTGTTTATTGCCTTGTCTTCACTCGATTAACCTCTGAATGGTCAAAAGGTCAATAATGAATGGCAGGGAAGCATTATCTCCTGGTACTCAAGCAGCAGGGATGGCTTTTCTTAATCCCCCTCATAGGGTCACTAGAGTGGATTCTAAACTGTTATACCTTTACACAGGTCTCAAGCTTACTGCTGTCGTATAGCATTACTCAGATGTTTTTGGGATCCCGTTGTAATGCTCTGGACCAGGTTAATATGTCAACCATAAAACACCCATTAGTGTCTTCATGGAAGACATTGAAAAAGACTTTTAGTCAAAACATTAATTTTAGTATTTCTTAAGTTAATAAATTGTGTGCAGTTTGGGTGAGAGGACTGAGTGGTTCCGGCTGCTCAAAGTGTACAAAATGATTTATTACGTTTTTTTATTATGAATCGCCAAAACCAAACTCAAGAACAACTATTAAACGTAAAGAATGTTGCTGTTTCGTAACTGTAGAAGTGTTTGGGGCATGGTATGTCATCTGTACACAGGATAAGATGTACTGGAATTCTTGACAATTCCCTAACAGTGGTTGGTGTTGCCGTCTGTCCATTTTTTTTTTTCTTGTTTTTTTATATTTTATAGCAGGGTTTTTTTTCTGGACATTCTTTAGCACAAGTTATTGAGTGTGTCAGGATTTAAGGATATATCTGTAGTATGAAAGGTAGTGTGGGATGATTAGACTGTCTGGTCCAGGATCTCACTTTCAATTAAGGAGACTTCCAAATGAGGAGTCAACCAATGCTTGGTGATGGAGGACCACTAACCTCCAGAAGGGAGATACAGCTGTAAGAGAGGCGGTGGGGAGACAGGGGAGAAAGACTTGCAGAACATTTATTGAAAGGCGGGCTTCATCTATATAGAATTGAGTAGCCACTAGGTTTAGAGTGCAGACTCGCCCCTAGAATAGAAGAAGCATGCTATTATGCACTTATAGGTATCACAATGTAATTTGTACATGTACACACTGGAATCAGGTTACAGTGATGCTTGTCAAGCTCTGATTTAGTTTGTATGGCAGTGGCAGGAGAACGGAATGGCACTGCCAACAACAGCAGAGAATTATTTCTGAGGCACAAACAACAATGCTTTTTCTGCTCGTGTGGGGTTGCGTTATGGTCTTGATGGCCACTGATTTCATCAGTAATTTAGTTAGACAGCAGCTCTCTTCAAATGGATACTGCTATCTTTAATTGTTCATGCACCAGTGTGCTTAAGGTAGTTTTATTTGTTTATTGTGTTTTTCGTCAGTGTTTCTGCTCAGCTTCTATCTTGGACATGCACAACCCTCCCCTTTGTCACTTTGTGAAACAGACAAATAAGCGACTAGAAGTCAGAACATGAGGCGCATTATTGTACATAAAGAGGCCATGCTGATTTCGCAGGGGGGATACAAAGTGGAAAAAATGTCAAAATTATTTGATTTCAGCCACTGTGCTGCTAATAATAGATATCTAGCCGCATGTATCCACAGAAAAATGGCATAACTGCACTCGACTTTTACTGAACAAAATGCAATTTGGCTTAAGAACTATGTGCTGAAGCTGCTGCATTCTATTTTTCAAAGACAGGATGAATAAAATGTTAGAGAAATAATTCAACTTGCCTGTAGTGTTATCGTACTGGTTGCTATTGTATTGTGTATGAAATTCATCAGAAGCTATGGTATTGAGTTTTGCCTACCTTTTTTGAAATCTTAATAAAAAAAAATTCTTGTTGTTATTTTGTTATATGTTGTATCTTATCTTTGATGGTAAAAACTCACTTAATTCCAATTCCTCAATATTACTAGTTGTACACACTTACAGGAGATAAACTTTTAAGCTGACAAGTGGTCTTTCCTTATTTTGAGGTCAATTGAATTGAATCATTGAGCTCAGTGACTTCTGTTTCTATGCTGTCAGTAGACTTGTTATGATGTTTTTGTACTAGACTATACTATTGAAGTGATCATAGAGAATCCATAATGAAAAAATAACTTTGTTTTCAATGTGTTCCCTGTCATAGCAGGTGAGCATGTGATATGCAGCAGAGACAGGTAGAGACAGGTGGAAGGGTAGTTTATACCAGAGTCCTGCATGCTGATTCATACTGCACCCAAACACACCACGGTCAACTCTGAAAGACTAACAAATAGTAATACATATGATCTAAAGATCAATGGATCTAAATAGCGGTCTGTATTAACCCTGCTAGCATTTTTTCCCTAGGATTGATTTTTTTCACCCTAGGGTTACCATATGACTTCATATACACTAGGTCAGTTTTGGGACAGTTGAGGCTTTTCAACTCACATTGCAGTGCATGTTTACTTGTCTCAGGTACGTTTCACAGCAGGACTACACTTACCAGGATGCATTTGGGTGTGAGTTGAAAAGCCTGAACTGTCCCAAACTGTCCTTGTGTACATATGGTAACCCTATTTGACCCGCTTTTTAATGGCAGTGAATACAATCAAATACAATGGAAAGAAGTTTCATTGTGAGCTGAGTGGCTGTATATCTATTCACAGATTCCCATTAAACTTTGTGCCTTTGTTTTTCGGAGTTTAAGTTAATCTTTAAAACTAGTGTATGTAGTAGTGTATGCAGTATTACTAAAGAAAAGACAAAGTGGCAGTGATATACCAATGAGAAAACCTGATAAAGCACAGTGACATTATTACAATTTTATAATGCGTTTTTTCAAATTCTTTCTTTAATGTATTTCCACAATTTAGTCTGATTTAAAAAAAAAACATATTTTTCTGTGAGTTTAGTTCTAATTTTCCCATTTCCCATCTAAACTGTGTCAAACCAGAAATAAACTTGAAATGGCATTTGATCTGGTAGTTTTGAAATATAATTGGTGTTGTTTTCTTAATGCTTCAGTTACCATGGCATAATTGTTATGCATTTGTTTCTTGAAGTCCAGTTGCTTGTTAAGCATCAATCAATGGATAAGAAATAGGGCATATATAATACTTTACATGATTGTTTTATGCCTTAAATATGTCTTAATAAACATACTCAAGATACATATGGAATATGAGTAATTGCAGTGGCAGTCAAATGCTGGACACACCCGCCCGCTGGCGAGCATATCTATTGACTATTATTATAATCGTTAATGAATAGGTCATTGAATGTCAATATTGACGCACACAGCACAAAGCGTTAGTAAACGTGAGAGTCACAAAATATAAAACAAACTGTGCTGAACTTAATGTGGAATGGGCTGTTACAAGAAGAAAAATAATTACAAGAGAAATCTCCCAGCTGAATGTCAGCCTTACTGTTTTTACAAAAACACACCGGTGCAATTTTGCAGGTGAATCTCCCAAGGCAACTTTTAAAGCCCTGTATGATCAACGGGAAGGTCACTGAAGCGAAATTCACAGAATATATTGTGCAGCAATCTACCAGCGGGCTCCTTTTGGGGAATGTGGAGTCTGAGAGCGAGTGTGAGCAGTTTTGAAAATGAGAATTTCTTATTGGACTCAGCAGTGTCAATATTTACCATTGAGTTCTTGCCATTGCACAGATGTACAGAAGAGTAGTTTAATGGCTGGAGCAGTATTGGGAGGAGTAGAAAGGAAAGCAAATTGACTTTACTGACCACTCTATTTCAGAACTGCAGGGTTTTAAAATAAAATAAAAAATAAATTAAAAAAACTCAGTGATAAATTCATAGCCAGCTTGAGATGTCAGGTTTTCAGTAACTGAAGCTGGTCAGCACTTGACATGTTCCAGATTACTTTTTTCTTTACTATAGATTTACTATACATCAAATATTTGTGTGACAGACTATATATTTAAGTGGATGTGTGTGTTATATTCAATGGCATTTTTTTTTTTTTTTTAAGAGTAAGTAGCTTAAAATTGTATTTTCTTACATTTTTGTGATGTTTGCTATCTTTCTAAGTGATTCTTACTAGGGGTTTTAATCTTGGCATTTTCTTTTAATCGATTAATCACCATATCTGGATGATTAATTAATCGATTAATCACACCCTTTTGCTATAAAATGTAAAAGTAACACTTGGTATTAATGTTATTTTTTAGTGACATCTAACGTTTTACAGGCAACTTTAAGTTAACAGTTTGCCAATAAATGAAAATGCTTACTTGCATGTAATCTGAAGTTAGCCAAAGCAAGCCTTTTAATATAAAACATAAACTGCTGTGCCATGCATTACTGTAAATTAGCAGCGGTACTTCAACCAACACTGTGTTGGATATGTTGGGCTGGTTTTTGTATAGACTTTAAACTAACAGGTAATTTATTGAATTGAGTGCTATTTTATTTTAATTTAGTTAGCCGAAAATGCCATAATTAAGACTTAGACTTAGACTTTGTTCAAATCTCTATGTAGTGACTTTGGTATATAATTTATTTATATATAAATTAGTCTCTAGGCATGCTGTTTAAGAACATCCAAATGTTAATAACTGAGACATACCATAATAGTTTGTGATATCATGTAGAACTCGGATTCCCTTGACAACAATTGACATCCACAAAACGTGTCAAAAATATAAAACAACTGTTTATTTAAGAATAAAACAGGTGCACAACTAATCTAATATTACAGAAAGGAAAGGCTATTGGTTAGAGATATGCGTGAATAGTAATATGCAGTTCATTGATTCCTTAGTCAAATGATTACAACAACCATAACATCATTAGCATACATGGTTAATATACTAATATTGAATATGTCTTATCACACAAAGTGTCTACTTTACATTAGTATTTTCAATACTAGAAACCAAGAAGACACAGAGAATGGATTAAGACCCCCCTGTATATTCCAATTCTGTTACACTACATCTACTTAGGTAGAGATTTAAACAAATAGAATACATTGTTTAAAAGAAGAATCAACTTAGTTGCGACTCAGATGATAACATAAAGTACTGTCGTAAAAGGAAAGACCCAAAGAGCAAATCTTTCAAGTTGTAGTCTTTTTTCCTTCCTTCTGAGCCAGCGGTTCCCAAACTTTTTTTGCTGCCCCTTCATTAAAATATATATATATATATATATATATATATATATATATATATATATATATATATTATATATATATATATATATATATACTATTTGTAATTGTATTAACACCAATACAAAAAACTAGTCGCTTAAATGTTGCACTCTCATTTTCTCATTCATCATTCCACTTTTAAATGAGAAAGTAAGGACATGGAAGATTTAAAAGCCCATTTAATTGTTTCACAGCAAAATCCTGTAAATGAAATGGATTGTACTATTATTATTACAGTATTGTTGTTACAGTATACCCGTGACTGTCCTTTAAATAATGTTAATGCAATTACCAATAGTCATTGTAATGTTTGTCCAGCTTTTTTTTTATTATAACTTTCAGATTTTATAAAAGATTTGTGTAATAAAATGTTGTACCCTCATTTGCTCGTTTTCTACATTCTGCACGCAGCAAATCACATAAATTTAACTAAAAGGTAAGCCACCCTCCCCCTTATTTATAAACTGAAACTGTATTTAAGTCTAGACTTTTATTTTATTTGTGAACAAAATGTTTCTGATATTAAAACTCATCGCCTCTATACTTTCATATGAAGGAGGGCTAGGCTACAATAGGTCTGAAATGACACAAGGTCTGAGGGTTGGTCAGATTAAAGGTGATCCCTGCCTGGATAGTTCATAGAGTCAATCATCCTGGAGACCCAATGAGTCTGCCATTTACCGTGGAGCTTTTACAATTTGCAGGAAGTCAGAAAAATGTATTTTCCAGTCCGGTCTTGTACCCCATAATAACCTCTGAAAAACACTGTTCTCAGCTGTGGGTTTATCTGCCTGTAACCAGTTTACCACCGTTTACTGACATACTCTCTACCATCTTCCTGGATTTCTTTCTCACATGCTGCTTTTTGCTACAGCACGTAGGAAGACTAGATTAATCGATCAATGATTTTTTAATCGATCAGCACCCACAAGCATGATTAATCAATTGATCTTTAATCTATTAAAACCCCTAATTCTTACTGTAATCCTCAATACTTGAGGATATGTTTGTAGACTCATACCACTTTCACACACAAATGCCAATACTGAGCCATCTCTGAGACGTTAAAAAAAATATTTAAAATACCCATTCACACAGCCCGAAATAGCACAATCTACGCCAGTATAAATAAGCAGAATAACGTGGGTAAGTAAAAAAAAAAAACGCTTTACAAGATGCAGTAACAAATGACATATATATATATATATATATATATATATATATATATATATATATATATATATATATATATATATATATATACATGTGATGGTGGTCCAGAAAATAATTTGTTACTGCATCTTGTAAAGCGTTTTGTGATGGTGGTCCAGAAAATAATTGATTGATTGATATCATTTTCTCATCTTTTAGTGAATGGCGCTGGAGAACTGTAGTGTACTGTAAACTTCCCTCTGCTCACTTTGTCCTCTCTTAATAATATATGTGTATATGTGGAAAATTGAAATACAAATATTTAAGTGGGGGCGCATTATTATATTATTTTCATTCAGCCATCTGATACCAACTTCAGGCTTGTAAATCTACCTATTGCATATACACAACAGGCTGATTTTATATATATATATATATATATATATATATATATATATATATATATATATATATATATATATATATATATATATATATAAAATCAGCCTGTTGTGTCTGTTGCTCGTTTTGAGTTTCCTCTGCATTCTTGAGAAGTCCCTCGATCACATTAACTGGATTTGCACTGGTTCTGTGCTGTGAAATTCTACTGCACAGTTCAAAGTGCTGCATCTGTTTAGTAGTTGCCACTCCTGGAAACAATTCCTTAACTTTACCAATTACTACCTCGTTCTTGATCAGCCATTTTATTTGAAAAAAATGAAAGCGTGTAACAACGAAGATAAAAATACAAACATGTCCGGTATACATGCAATCACGTGGGATGCTGACTTTCAATCCTCGCCCACTATAGTGCTTCAATGCATAAAACGGCATAAAATACAACGGCTCTGTGACGGAGTAGGCAGTTGACAGACCAAAATGCCACATCAGTGCTGGTTCGGCTGTCATAACTTGTCTGTGTGAAAGGGGTATAAGATACTTCAATGCATCTCAGACCATTGAATTGAATGGAAAGAAAAGGGCTGGACACGAACTGCAAACCATAGGGCTCAAAGATGACCGACTTACCATTTAACTAAAGAGCAAGCTGTGCAGAGTAGAGATAAGTATGTGACTTATTCTGATGTCTGTTATTAACTTATTAGCTGCTTGGAAGAGAGCCATTACAGGCCTACAAGTTTTTCAGCTTTAGTTTCTTCAGAACAATATCCAACCCTCAGTTTACAACAGGGGTGTTCGAAGTCAGCCCTTCAACTCCTGGTCTTTGTTCTAACTCTGTTCTAAATTGTTTTAATTAGACCAATTAGCCCTCCATCCAGACCCAGTTAATTATATCATTTTACCTGTTAAACCTGGAGTGGAATGGTCCTCCAGGACTGTGAATGTACACCTCTGCTATAGTCCTTTCTTTCTTTCTTTCTTTCTTTCTTTCTTTCTTTCTTTCTTTCTTTCTAACATTTCACCCATGGGGGACAGGGGGCGCCATTAAAGTCACCAAACCCTATCATTTTCAGTTGTTTCACTTCCAGAGGGATCCGGACACGTTTTGCCCCCGTTCCTTTTCTGCAGGACTACATCCACTGTGCACTTCTTGTGACGGTACGACAAAGACCTGCTTGTTTACAAGGCTTGGGGCTCTCTGTAGGAGGAGGCCCAAATGCAGCACTTCAGTGTGGGGATCCCGGCCTGTCTGCGCCGGGAACCTGATGGAAATGAAGGGGTTGAAAGTGACAACCGTGCTGCAATGATTAATTGAATTAATGAAATAACTGTGACTTCTGTATTCATATCTGAATATTTACTGTGATCGATTAATCAAAAACACGCCCCCTGTGCAGACAGAATTAGCAGTCTTGTTTTTTAACTTGTCAGTAAGGAGTGTCAAACTGGGTCATAGTGGGGGCTCCAGTATTTACACACACACACACACACATATATATATATGAACATAAGAAAGCTTGATTGGTTGTTAGTAGCTTATTGATCCCAGAATCTCATTAAGCAGCTTCTTGAAGGATCCCAGGGTGTCAGCTTCAACAACATTACTAGGGAGTCGGTTTCAAACCCTCACAATTCTCTCTGTAAAAAAGTGCCTCCTCTATTTTCTGTTCTGAATGCCCCTTTGTCTAATCTCCATTTGTGACCCCTGGTCCATATTTCCTTTTTCAGGTTGAAAAAGTCCCTTGGGTCGACATTATCAACATAATATTTATTTAGATCTAAAGAATTGCTTATCCATTTGCAATGACACACTCAGTAGTGGTCAATTTTGAAGTACTGTAAGAAACTTTTAACATTTCTACCCATTCTTTACTTATTGAGAAGCTGAATTAGCGTCTTTTAAATGAAAATTGGCAGCAACAGATCACACACAGCTTGTTCTCAGGGAATCGAATGCTTCACTGAAGCTGCTGGGTAGTTAATGGAAATCTGTAATGTTACAAAGAGTTGCATTGCGTTGGAGCTCTGTAAGGAGATAAGCTCCCTGATCCTGACTAACACAGTTTCAATAGTGTACGGGGAGCTGCAGCAGGTGATCTTATCAAAGCAACAGAAACCCTGCCTTTATCACAGTCTGCACTTATTTATTTATTTCAAATTATTTTAGGCATCTGAGGAATAGATAAGGTGTATTGGTGCATTATCTGACCACTGGCAGCATGCAGGCTGATGTTATACTTTAAAAAACCCAGCCCTCCAGAGCTTTTGCAATTAGAATTGGATGTCTGTTTTTTGCATGGATACTGATTTAGCAAATAGGGTTTAGTTGTACATTGCACAACAAACTTATCTCACTGTTCAGGAATTACAAAATAGCAGAGTGAACAAATGGGATGCACCAGACCACCATATTTTGTTCACATATTTTCACATTTAAATAAAAAAGTGGAATTCAAAGTATTTATTTTTTATTTTTGGATAAGTCACCTAGCTTGCATAAAAAAAGAATGGTATAGGAAAAAGTTACTTAATTTGAGCAACAATTCAGTAGTAGGATTCGATACACGTGTAAAAAAATAAGAAATGGCAATAGACAAGTTCTGCAAATATACTCTGTGGTAATTCCATTAAAGGTGAAACAACTTCCATAAACTACCATAGTAAATATTGTATTTCATTTGTGACCATTACTTGTAGGTAAATTCCCATATTCTAGACCCTTGTTGTTTATAAGGGAATTAAAAAGTGGTGGTTCATGATTGATTGAATATAAATTCATGTGGGGTGTACAATTATCAGTAATCAGAAGTAATTACATTTGATCTTACAGTGTTGCTGATTTTCCCTTCATGCTCATCAGTTACTTGTGACACAGGCCCTTCTGACTGCAGCTTATTATAACACTTCAGCTTATTAAAAAGGAAAGAAAAATCGAATTTCACCGTTCAAAAAGAATATTGAAACATGAAAAATTGATCTTATTTCAGCACTAACAAACTGCCTTATTTTGTCACCACCAGCCTGTACAGATAGGTTGAACTGTCCTTTAATTTTCACCTCCCAGAACACAGTTTCTCATCGACTCACCTCTTGAATACTGCTTGGTGTCCCTTGTCTGTGTTTTCTTTGGATTTCTTTGGTTATTGTCAGTGGGGTTCCATCTGCCACTTTCCCTGTGCTTAAAACTTCCTGCATCTTGTACACAGGCCTGCCCCCCCCTCCCCCCATCCTCACCCCTCCTCCTGCCATCTCCCTCCTCCCTCACTGTCTGTAGTGCCAGCTGTCCCCATTTACTATGACCATTTCTTCCCAACAAAATCCTCTTGGACAATTCACCACACTCATCTTTGTCTATTTTGTTTTTTTTCAGGCAGTCACATCTAAAATAAAGTACTCAAAGTTTTTAAGCTTCGTACAGCATAGCTTTGTCTGAACGTTTTTTTAATCTCGTGCATGCATGAAAGAGGAGAGTGGACTGTTAAAACTATTATTTTATCAGTTATTTTGCTTCACTTTCTTTGACCTTCATATATAAAACTTCTGTTTCAGTATACTTTATTTTTTATTTTTTACAAAAATCACATAAGCTACCTTTATAAAAGGTAACAACAGTACATTTTCACAGTAATTTTGCAATTTCCCCCCATGCTTTTGCCATGGTTAAACTTTGCATTAACCATAGTTTTCTACTTTAATATGTTTTGCCACACCTCCCTGTTTTATTACATCTGCTATGATGTTACTTTTGTATGCGTTATCTGAATAATGTGGTCTGTATCACCTTAATATATTTTCAGCATCCTTTAAACTGGACTGTATAAAAATTAACAACATTTTCAACACATCTAAGAAGGGAATATGGTAAATCCAGCTCAATTTATGGAATTATTTCCAAAAAAATTGAAGTAAAATGCAAACTGTACAAAATGGGGTTTATTCATACAAACAGTCCTAGAGCTATGTTAGACAGACAGACAGACAGACAGACGGACATGCAGACAGACAGAGAGTACAATGGCAGCCCTTTTGTATTTGCTTGTCACTTCCAAGTTCTTCAGATAAACACTTGTATCCTTCTCTCTCCAGTGGTATTCTATTAGGTGAAACATTTATTTTCTGCTGCAGCCAAGATTTTGATTAGCTTGTGTGCCAAGACATGCTGAAATCTCCTATGGGATGAATGCGATGGACCATCATATTTAAACAATACTGATGTAGAATCGGGAGAAATTAAACAGGACAAAGGATTCTCTGAGCGTTGTGTACCAAAGCTACAACACACCTGCTTATAAACCTTTGTTATTATCATTATTATTATTGTTATTATTGATTGATATATGAAACTTGGTGAGGACATTCTTCAGTGCTAGTTACTGTGTTTGTAAAACCCTAGATTCAACATTTACACTGAACAAAAATATAAAGTGTTGGTCCCATGTTTCATGAACTGAAATAAAAGATCCCAGAAATTTTCCATATGCACAAAAAGCTTATTTAGTGAGCATTTCTCCTTTGCCAACATAATCCATCCACCTGACAGGTGTGGCATATCAAGAAGCTGATTAAACAGCATGATCATTACACAGGTGCACCTTGTGCTGGGGACAATAAAAGGCTACTCTAAAATGTGCAGTTTTGTCACACAACACAATGCCACAGATGTCTGAAGGGAGAGCATACAATTGGCATGCTGACTGCAGGAATGTCCACCGGAGCTGTTGCCAGAGAATTGAATGTTCATTTCTCTACCATAAGCCGCCTCCAACGTCGTTTTAGAGAATTTGGCAGTACGTCCAACTGGCCTCACAACCGCAGACCACATGTAACCATGCCAGCCCAGGACCTCCACATCCGTCTTCTTCACCTGGGGGATTGTCTGAGACCAGTCACTCGATGTGTTTCCACAACCGAAGAATTTCTGCACAAACTGTCAGAAACCATCTCAGGGAAGCTCATCTGCGTGCGTGTCGTCCTTACCAGGGTCTTGACCTGACTGCAGTTCAGCGTCGTAACTGACTTCAGTGGGCAAATGCTCACCTTCAATGGCCACTGGCACGCTGGAGAAGTGTGCTGTTCATGGATGAATCCCGGTTTCAACTGTGCCGGGCAGATGGAAGACAGCGTGTATGGCGTCGTGTGGGCGAGCGGTTTGCTGATGTCAACGTTGTGAACAGAGTGCCCCATGGTGGTGGTGGGGTTATGGTATGGGCAGGCATAAGCTACAGACAACGAACACAATTGCATTTTATTGATGGCAATTTGAATGCAGAGATATTGTGACAGGATCCTGCGGCCTATTGTTGTGCCATTCATCCGCCGCCATCACCTCGTGTTTCAGCATGATAATGCACGGCCCCATGTCTCAAGGACCTGTACACAATTCCTGGAAGCTGAAAATGTCCCAGTTCTTCCATGGCCTGCATACTCTCCAGACATGTCATCCATTGAGCATGTTTGGGATGCTCTGGATCGATGTGTACGACAGCGTGTTCCAGTTCCCGCCAATATCCAGCAACTTTGCACAGCCATTGAAAAGGAGTGGGACAACATTCCACAAGCCACAATCAACAGCCTGATCAACTCTATGCAAAGGAGATGTGTCGCGCTGCATAAGGCAAATAGTGGTCACACCAGATACTGACTGGTTTTCTGATCCACACCCCTACCTTTTTTTTTTTAAGGTATCTGGGACCAACAGATGCATATCTGTATTCCCAGTCATGTGCAATCCATAGATTAGGGCCTAATGAATTTATTTCAATTAACTGATTTCCTTATATGAACTGTAACTCAGTAAAATCTTTGAAATTGTTGCATGTTGTGTTTATATTTTTGTTCAGTGTAAATTAACAGCAGTTCTGGCTTGTGAGATGAGGAAAGTCTCTGTTATATATTCGTATCTGTTATTAACTGCAGCATTAGCAGTAGCAGATCATGTGACCTGAGCACAGGTTTTAATTGGATGAGCAACTCAAACCCTCCCACCCCCTAGTGAAGCACTGCTGTAGGCTTTCTATGCTCATACGGTTTAAAGATTTCGGTAATGCAAAATTTGGCACGACACAGGGAACTTACAGAAATAATTGCTCAATATGATGAGTTACTAGGATGTGAAAAACCATGCAGAATGATCTGATTTCATCCATTTCCTTTACTGTGCTAGAAGTAATCAATAAAGAAATTAATAAAGCCCATTTTTTTTTTGCATTGCCGATTGATTAGATGAAACAACAGGTTTGTAGTTGTGCCTCTTGTGACTTAGAAGTCACCAGCCGCCACTCGGTAGAGAACGATCGATGGGATGCGGTCTGCCTTTTTTCTGCCTTAACTTTATTTGGAAAATATTTTCTGCAAAGTAGGTTAACAGGGTGTGATTTGACGGGGGCACCTCCCTGGCTCAGTTTTTTGTATCACAGGCTCTGTCTGCTCTTTCAGTTTTCATCCACAGCAAGGAAAATAGAAGTTGTACTAACAAAGTCTTTCTGCTGGAAAAATGTCATTTATACCGATGATATTCAACATTTTTCATATAATATGGCAGTTCTGTGTATGTACATATAGAACACCGCCACTGTGATTTTAGTTTGGCAAATGCTGCTTGTAACATTATAAGCGTACATTGTTATTGCCTTTTAGTTATTGATAATAATAATAATAATAATAATAATAATAATAATAATAATAATAATAATAATAATAATAATAATAATTGTCAAACGACAGTAACATCTACATGGCAGATGGCAGATATTGGCAGATATTGACAAATGAGTGGTGTATCAACGAGATGTATCTTTACTAGAGGCTTTCTTATTGTTATTTAGTTTGTGTATTGTATCCCCTCCACTGAAAATTTGTCAAATCGCACCCCGTTTTGAAATAAAAATGCTATATTAATGTTGTACGCAGTGTATTTTTAAACATACGCTGGCCGTGTTTAACAGTTTATTAGAATAAACTATGACGGGCTACTGTTTTCTTTTCTCTGCTGGCTAGTGGAGGTAAACCCCCAAAATGGGGCAAAAGGTTAAGAAGATATGAAAGTGTTGTCGGTCAGAATACAATAATAAGATTCTGCTGCTGCAGCCCCCTGCCTTTTTTTCTGCCTCCCCGTTTCTTTTGGCTACCAGCCACCACTGACATAGTGGAGTATGTGCATCACACTTTTACAGATTAATAGAGAAGCGCTTATCCAATTGGGATCAAACTTGGTTACAACATTAGGAGTTATCGAGCATATCGGAAACCAGGAAAACATGAGGGAATGTGTCCAGCTGTTTTTCTGTCCGTACTCCTGTCAGTTCTACATGTAACTACTGTGTATGTACAGTTTAACCTGGTGATCTTTTTCATGATGTTCATGAAAGAGTCAATATAACGTCAATTAGTGTGTGTGTGTGTGTGTGTGTGTGTGTGTAGTCAAAACCTTACTAAATTAAACAAGTCATGATGTATCCTTACAGCAGTCACTAACATACTTGAAGTTAATAATAATAATAACAATTATTATTATTATTATTATTATTATTGTTATTAACATTGTCATAAATGCAGCTGTGTTAACTTAAACATACTCAGACAGCCATACAGAATAATTTGTCATAATAAATCAGGATTAACCAAGTGGGATTATAGAGTCATTACATCAGTACAGCATCATATTAACTGTGCCCCACTAATGTTTTATATAAGGGTTGCAGCTAGGATTAGGGTTAGAGCAAAGTTAATGAAATGAAAAATGACAACAGCACATGAAGCCTTGTATTACACTGGTACTTAGTGCTGCTGTTGAATGCCCGGTTCATGAAGTGCTTTCACAGTGTGTAGTTGGGATACGTTCTTCCTATATTATTGGATCGCTCTGCGGTTCTGACTGGATCTGTTCTGGGCCTGTGTACGGCTCCGCGATGTGTAAAGGGTTGACGTGTATTGAGTTTGTCGGTTTTTGCTCCCAGCTCTTTGAAAGCTGTTTTTCCCACTCAGCGACAGTGTGTAATCATGCAATCAGCACACAAAACTATCAGTCTCCACTGCCTGCCAGAATACCCTGCTGTTACATGAAACGACATTCACCATTAAAGCCCTAACAAGACCTGAGTTCTTCCTCCATTTCTTCTGCTTCTGCGTGTGAGTGACAGAGCCTTTATAGCCTTTCCTCAACCTTGTACTTCAAAACACTCTTCAGAAATCATTGTGGACGAGATGCTTTAATTTGTCTTTTGCGTGTTTTGGGTTTAATAGCATTTTCCTCTTCAGCTGCTAAATAGGTGTGTGGAACACAACACTTTGTAGAATCACATTTACGCTTATAAAACACATCCATAAATCATACCTGCTGTGCATTGCCATTCATGATACAGTGCCTATAGAAAGTCTACACCCCTTTAATCATTTTTTCACATTTTGTTGTGTCAGTGCCTCAGTTTCATGTTCAAGTCAAGTTCATTGGAAAGCACTGACGGACAGCAATCTTCAAGTCATGCCACAGAATTTCATTTGGATTTAGGTCAGGGCTCTGACTGGGCCATTCAAGGACATTTACCTTTTTGTTCCTTAGCCACTGCAGTGTAGCTTTGGCTGTATGCTTTGGGTTGTTGTCATGCTGAAAGGTGAACTTCCGTCCCAGTTTTAGCTTTCTTACAGAGGGAAGCAGGTTTTCCTCATTTTCCCTTCTATCCTGACAAGTCCCTGCCGATGAGAAACATCCCCATAACATGATGCTTCCACCATGCTTCACAGTAGGGATGGTGTTCTTTAGGTGATGCGCTGTGTTGGGTTTGCGCCAAACATAATGCTTTGCATTTAGGCCAAAAAGTTCCATTTTAGTTTAGTCAGACCACAAAACTTTTTGCCACATGGCTACAGAATCTCCTGAGTGTTTTTTTGCATACTTAAAACGGGATTCAAGGTGGGCTTTCTTGAGTAATGGCTTCCTTCATGCCATCCTACCATACATGCCAGATTTGTGGAGTGCTTGGGATATTGTTGTCACATGCACACTTTGACCATTCTTGGCCATAAAAGCCTGTAGCTCTTGCAAAGTTGCCGTTGGCCTCTTAGTAGCCTCTCTGATCAGTCTCCTTCTTACTCGGTCATCCAGTTTGGAGGGACGGCCTGATCTAGATAGGGTCTTTGTGGTGCCATACACCTTCCACTTCTTAATAATTGTCTTGACCGTGCTCCAAGGAATATTCAAGGCCTTTGATATTGTTTTATGTTATCTGTGATCCCTGATCTATGTTTTTCAACAGCTTTGTCCTGGAGTTCTTTTGAAAGCGCCTTGGTGCTCATGAGAGGGAACCTACAGGAACTGCTGAATTTATCCTGAAATCACGTGAATCACTACAATTTAACACAGGTGGAGGCTACTTAACTTGGTGTGTGATTTTGAAGATGATTGGTTACACCTGAGCTAATTTAGGATTGTTATTATAAGGGGATGGACACTTATCCAACCAGCTGTTCCGGTTTTTATTTTTAATTAATATTCTACACATTTCTAGAATATTTTTTTCATTTGGAAGTTGTGGGGTAGAAGGTGTAGATAAATGAAAAAAAAAACTATTTTAATGCATTTCCAGACTGTAAGGCAACAAAAGGTGAAAATTTTGAAAGGGAGTGTAGACTTTATAGGCACTGTATATGTCTCAGATGTGTAGGTTTAAAATACTTTTGTAAACATGATATCTGCTATTGTACTAGAATAAGAAATTTCTGTTTGCAAACCATACTTTCAAATAGTGCGGCACTTCCTTGGTCTTCCTTAACCTGCTAAACGTGTGTTTCTTTCATAACTGCACATTTGAGACATCAGTAAATAGTGGAAATGTAAAAGGTAATATATATGGAATGTATTTGTTCGCTACAATCCCTTTTAGCCCTCATGTTCACACCAGCACAGGGCTTCAGGAAGACTGCAGGCAGGCACCATGACAGCTTTCCCTCACAGCTCTGCAAGAGATAAAAGGCGCACCTCTATCCTGACCTGCCATTCAAGTGAGGCGTACAGTCCATCGTAAGGCTCCAGTCGGGGCTCGACTTTTAACATGAGACTCCCCTGGATTCAGAATCAGGCCCCTAGGGGAGAAAGACATGAAATGCTGGGTCACAGACACACACACAATCCCAGCAGCAATGTCTGTGTGGATGAAAAGCGATGTTACCCCTGGCACTGATTACACCCAGAGCTATACACCAATGGATATGTTTCCTTGTTGGGTATTAATTTCATTAAATGTCAGCGTGTGTGAAAAAAAGCGAGCATTGGCTTTTTTTGACAGTCTGGTATTTTATCAAAACAAACGACTAATACAGAAGAAAGAAACCGTTGTTCTGGTAATAGTATTAGCCTTTGAACGCTATCAGCTACACAGTAATCATCAAAAGCTCTTCAGTGCTAGTTTGCATTTATTACAGCTCACCATTCTTTGTTTGTCAGTTGTTTTTTTTTTCACCAGTTGTGTCGTGACCTTATTGAGGCAGACGTTAAGTGTACTCTAATCACGCTTTGAGCTACAGACGAAACACAGCGCTGTTTGGAACACAGATTTGCATATCTTTAGGGGCACCAGACTATTTAAACCAGTGTGTGGTACAGAGAGAGAGAGAGAGAGAGAGAGAGAGAGAGAGAGAGACAGAGAGTAAATTTACAGTATAATCGTAAATCTCGAAAAACTACTCACTTCTAAATCTTTTGTAGTCATTTTTGTATTACTTTAGTATAAATACATGTTAATTTGGATTCATATGTTGTTTTTTTCTGACTTTATGTGAACGAAAAGACACAAATTCGCCCGTTTTCTCATTGGAAATAGTGATATTTTGAAATTTACCTGTCCTGGTCACAAAAGCAAAGTTTGTGGGGAATAATAGCCATTTTCTATACTTTTGAGGCATAAGCAATTAGGAAATAACACTTACCCCAGGAACAAAAAATAAATAAAAATTTTCTCCAATATGCGCCGACCGGGTCTGCCGGTAAATATTGTAAATAAACACCAGAGGCGTTTAATTGAAGTTTTACGATAATTAGCAACGTTTTGCCTTCCACCTTCTTCAGATAGCATGGTAGAAATAGCCAGGTAGATGCTGTTTTGTATTTCTACCATGCTATCTGAAGAAGGCAGAAACAGAAATGTTGTAGCTAGTTCGTAAAATAGTGAATTTTAATTTTATCGATTACTTTTTTCTGTTGGAGCCTGATTCTCCTTGGATATAGAGCTGTTTGCTGTTTTTTAATTCTCTCTGTCTCTCCATACTTCTGTAAAGAACTGCTTATCCAATTGTGATGGAATTTGCTAAAGACTTTCTTTTAAAGTTATTAATCATAATCCGTAGATATATGAAGGCACCTATTAGTCCATCTTTGCGTACATACGGTACTTATCTCACAGCTACATATTTACATTTACCTAGAGAATATTGTTCTTGTAATAGAAATAGCCTTTGAATATTATGATAAGTAGTAAGGACATCCATTAACACAAGTAATGCAGAGTATCTGAATCTGCAAGTTTATTGTCCAGCTATTTTATTAAGCAAAGTGGTGGTTCAGGCAGGAAACTCAATTTAACCTTCAAATCACGTAAACATCTGGTAAACTTCTCATCTCAATCCATTACGTCCTCGCTGTGCGCCAGAGTTCACCTCCTCCCCAGTCTTCACCTGCTTCTTGGCTTTGTCTAACGGGGGAGGGCAGCTATCCTGCCCCCCTGCCCATGGCTTCCCTGCGGTCAGCCTCTCCACTTATCTGCAGGTTTGTTTATAGGCAGGGGTACCTTGACAGGCCAAAGAATGTAGTATAAAATGTATAATGTAGTAATGTTGTCTAGTCTAAGCTTTAATAAATAATCTATGGCATGTGTTTCCTAAATGAAAATAGATGCACATGTCCTAGCTTGGCTATGAGAAAACTTAACTGTGGAACATCCTCCTAGTTTCAGTGCTTAAATGTGTTTAATACCAAGCCCGGTGTGTCAGATTTGCAACACGAGGTGCAAGAAAAATCATTTACAGGTTTGCAAAAAGACCTCCTCCTCCCATGGACAGAAGTTTTAATGATATCATATGGTGTGGATGAAATCTGGGCAGTGTGAAGATTAAGAAAGATTTGGTTGGAAGGAGGCCAAGTCAGTTTGTCTCAAGTCAGACACATTGTAAATAGCTTGCACTGCCCCTGTAATGAGTTCCTACCTTTCCTTTCCATGGGTATGCTGTTGACAATCATTCAGTTCATTGCTCTGAAGTATTCCCATTCAATCATGTTTCTACATGAAACCTCGACACATTCTTCCTGAATACTGTAACCAGCAATACTAGACAATTGATTGTTATAATGAATTAATCATTTACCATTAGCTACCACTTTTTTTTTCTGATTTCTTTTTTTGCTAGAAAAAATTTAAAATTTATATATTTATATATTATTATATATATAAAATATATATATTATATATAATATATATATATATATATATATATATATACACACACACACACACACACACACACACACACACACACACACACACACACACACACACAGCTCTGGAAAAAATTAAGAGACCACTGCAAAATTATCAGTTTCTCTGGTTTTACTATTTATAGGTATGTGTTTGGGTAAAATGAACATTTTTGTTTTATTCTATAAACTACTGACAACATTTCTCCCAAATTCCAAATAAAAATATTGTCATTTAGAGCATTTATTTGCAGAAAATGACAACTGGTCAAAATAACAAAAAAGATGCAGTGTTGTCAGACCTCGAATAATGCAAAGAAAATAAGTTCATATTCATTTTTAAACAACACAATACTAATGTTTTAACTTAGGAAGAGTTGATACATCAGTATTTGATGGAATAACCCTGATTTTCAATCACAGCTTTCATGCGTCTTGGCATGCTCTCCTCCAGTCTTTCACATTGATGCTGGGTGACTTTATGCCACTCCTGGCGCAAAAATTCAAGCAGCTCGTCTTTGTTTGATGGCTTGTGACCATCCATCTTCCTCTTGATCACATTCCAGAGGTTTTCAATGGGGTTCAGGTCTGGAGATTGGGCTGGCCATGACAGGGTCTTGATCTGGTGGTCCTCCATCCACACCTTGATTGACCTAGGCTGTGTGGCATGGAGCATTGTCCTGCTGGAAAAACCAATCCTCAGAGTTGGGGAACATTGTCAGAGCAGAAGGAAGCAAGTTTTCTTCCAGGACAACCTTGTACTTGGGTTGATTCATGCGTCCTTCACAAAGACAAATCTGCCCGATTCCAGCCTTGCTGAAGCACCCCCAGATCATCACCCATCCTCCACCACATTTCACAGTGGGTGCGAGACACTGTGGCTTGTAGGCCTCTCCAGGTCTCCGTCTAACCATTAGACGACCAGATGTTGGGCAAAGCTGAAAATTGGACTCATCAGAGAAGATGACCTTACTCCAGTCCTCTAAGGTCCAATCCTTATGGTCTTTTGCAAACCTCAGCCTGGCTCTTCTTTGCTTCTCATTGATGAAGGGCTTTTTTCTATCTTTGCATGACTTCAGCCCTGCCCCTAGGAGCCTGTTTCGAACCGTCCTCATAGTGCATTTCACCTCAGCTGCCGTTTGCCATTCTTTTTGTAGGTCACTTGATGTCATCCTACGGTTGCTGAGTGACGTTCGAATGAGTTGGCGGTCATCCCGGTCAGTGGAGAGTCGTTTTCGCCCTCTGCCGGTGTGTAGCTTTGTTGTCCCCAATGTGTGCTACTTGACCTTGTTCTTATGAACTGCCGTCTTTGAAATTTTAAGGATGGAAGCAACCCAACGCTCACTGTATCCCTCTGCCAGTAAAGCCAGAATTGAACCCTTCTTTTCCTCACTCAAAACTTTCCTTTTCAACTTTTTGGGCATGGTCAATAATTATTTTTTGATTCCAATTACTTTTGAGGTACTACTAGCACTGTTTTGCCATCCAGCTGGTCCTATTGCAAGATAGGATAGGACAGTGATGACCACAGGAGTGGTTTTTATACTTTTCCTCGTTAAATAAGATTTGGTTCAGGTGATCCCCTAATCAGTACCTCATTCAGTAGAATGAGGTGTGCCTGTGTTTGAATTCAACAGACACTGGAGTGGAATGGCTGCCATACATGTAGAGATGATGATTTAAGAAAAATTTGCAGTGGTCTCCTAATTTTTTTAGGAGCTGTATATATGTGTATGTGTATGTGTATGTGTGTGTATTTTGGTTACTTGAGCTAAAACAAAGCTTTTATCATAACCCCTACTGTCTCAGGTAGTAGCAGGAGGTTGGCTGTTTAGTTCACAGAAATGTGTGCCTGCAGCTAAAACTGCCTTAGTTAATGTAAACAAACTGGCAAGCCAACAGAGTGCTTTCTGGTGACACACAGAAGGCTAAACTATGGAATAGAAAAGATTATATTTCAGTGAAAAATTGAACAGGATTGTGGTACACTTAACTGATGGATGCAATACTGTGCTGTTTATTAACATATTTGTAACATTTCTTGACAGAAAATCAGTAACGGGCCCCAGCATGTATGTTTATTTACCCTCCTATCTATTAACCCCCCCTACTGTATGTACTTTGCACAGCCAGTGATATGCTATTTTTTTTTTTAAACTGCATACAAATGCCTCGGTAGAACAAACCATAACATTTTAATGAAATAATTAGCATTTAAATTGATTAATTGTAAAGATTTAGGCAGGCAGTCATCAGACTGTTAAAAGTAGTTTTCCGTGCCAGAACATTGTGTAGTAGGGATTTTAGTGCAAAGTCAAAATGTAACATATTACAGCTCCCTTAAACGAGAGATATAATCTTTCACACTTGTCTATACAGTAAGTGGGTCTGGCAGACACAAACACAGGGCCGGTGGCAGGTTTTTGTGGGCCCTGGGCAATGGACCTCCAGTGGGCCCCCCACCCCCAAATCCAAAATATTTTTCTATCAAAAAGGTGTTCATAATCAGTACTGTAGTTCTTTGCTAAACCAGACATGTCTGGAGACATGAGTTGTCTGATTTAAAAAACAAATAATAATAATTTTGTAACAAATACAATAGTAAAATCAAATGAATACCTGCAGCACATTTACTTTTTACTTTAGCCTACTGGTAACACAAAATAAATCACGCTGCTGAATTGCACACATTACTGTACAGTGTGAAAATAGTAAAATATTATTTTAAATTAAAATTAAATGATTTCAGCGCATTTTCTTTTTTTTTTTTTTTTTTTTTTTTTTTTTTTACTGTAGCCTACTTAGTACACAATTAACATGAAACAGATCATTTTAAAATTTACATAGAAAATTTGACGACTTTTTTTTGTGATCTTGTCCTTCCGTTTTTGACATCCAGATTTGTGTTTCGTTTTATTGGGAGGTTCCAGAGGTTCGGCGGGTTTTATTTTTGATGGTTTAAAATTGCATAATTATAATAGGCATTTAGGCTTATGATAATAATATACGTTATGATATTGAGGCTCGACAATGCGCTTATCAAATGAAAGTCTTGATTGTTAGTGGATAGTCAGACGGAAATGTGCCAATTATAGAATGTCTTTAATTGGCACATTTCTGCTTTACAAAGAACTGGGGAGGATGGAAGCCAATAGGGAGTGAGAAGAGGTGGGACTAAGGGAACAGAACGCAAGCAGGAAAAGAAAAGGGGAGGTCTGAATTTCACTGCACTGCACGCATACAGTTTAGTGTAGTTTAGTGAAAACTAAATGTTTCTATCCCTAAAGGCTAGGATAGCTGGCACAGAAGTAATATAATTATTAATCATATTTGCAATTTTATTTCTGTATGTGTGTGGACACCCCCCCCTCTGGCATCAGGGTCCCGGGCGCTTGGTGCTGACGCCAGTCCTGCATATAGTATCGATCTTGGAGTTCAAAGGTGGAGCAGCTACCTGTGCAGCAGAGGCAACAGAACTTGCATGTTTGCAAAATAAAAATATATGTCAAACTCTGCTGCGTTGCTTTTCAGGCATTGCAATGGATACCTATATAAGATGGAGGATGACCAGAAAAGTGCACTTCTTGTGTGGTGCACATGGAGGCACAGACAGAACCTGACTGTTACGTCGGTTTTCCTGCTTGAAGACAATTGCTGTACCTTTCCTGATGCACTCCGCTTTTCCGCTTTTATTCTACTCTGCTGCTAAGTGGTTCAAAATAATAGGTCTGGCAGCAATTGCAATTGTTACAACATGAAAAAAGCAGAGAGATCCTCCTCCCAGCTGCAGTAATTTGAACCTATCACCATAACAACAAGGACACAGCGCACTTCGAATCCAAGTGAATTTTCTCATGCTCGCAGTGGTTTCAGCATTTTGTGAACAATCACTGTCATCCTCGAAGGAGTTGAAAGAAAAAAGGTTGAGAAGTTTAATGTCAGGTTTAAACCCCTCAGGAAATATCCTTTCTCGCTAGAGGCTTTGAAAAAAATAAAAACAGGTAAAAGATTTATAAAGAAAAGTTAGAAAGAATATCCCGGACCTCCAGGGGTGTTGCACAAATGAGAGAGGAAAACAATTAACAATCTTCTTATTGTCTGTGGTATAATGATTGCTTGTGAAGCAATATCCAAGTGTATTATATACTTTCAGTAATCACCTAGTTCAGGTTAGTTATATCAGTTTCGTGTGGTTAATAGCACATACAGAACCATGCAATATCCTTTGATACAACATGTGAATAAGAAAAACAGAAATTACAATAAACCTTTTTTTAACTGTCAGTGAACATTCTCTTTGGTAAGACAGCTCCTTGAAAAAGGTTGAAAAATGTTTTGTAAACTGCTAACTTGATTTGGTAAATACAGTCCCTAACAAGTCTTTCCTTAAAACAGTTTATGAATACGTTGGTTGGAGGCGATAATTCACATAGAATGAATCACAACACATATGTGATATAGTGAATTTATACCATCAAAAAAAAAAAAAAAACTCCTTGTTTTTGGAAAGGTTGGTCATGCAGAGAATATTCAATAATATGAGCCACCTGTTCTCTCTTGTCAACATATGTAGTATGAATAACTGGGATCCAATGAATGCCACCAGTATATCAATGTTCTGTAACTACGGTGTCAAAGTATTGTAGACATGAGTAACAAGACCAGCAGGACAAGCATTTCCAGATTCTGAATATATTCAGAGGCTGGTTCCTTGGACTAAATATCATATTCAGAGGCTGGTTCCTTGGACTAAATATCATGTGCTGATATTGTTTCAAACCTTCACGTCGCAGCCTTCTCCGTGAAGAAAAAATGATATAACAAATATTGCACCTTCTAGCCTGTTCTGTCTCAGGGGAAGGAATCAATAGTGATTGAAAAATGAATGTCTGAGCGCACAAACAAAAGATTCATATGCGACACAGCAATAACCCTGACTATCAAAAGCCTTCCAATCAATATCGATTGCTTTCATTCAGCCAAAACACAACATTCAGCAACGTGCGCTGCTAAACTGAACGAGAGGCCAAAAGAATATTTAGACAGGGAAGAAAATTAACACTAATTTATTTTATGTCAAGACCCCCCCCTCCCTTTGTTGTGGGAATTTCAATAATGATCTTTTACACAGAATGTGAAACAGTATTGCCTGTTTGGGGCTCCTGGTGAAGTGTTGAGCTGCGGGGCCTTTCCACGTTGATCCCCTGATGTTTGGTTGTGTTATTGCTGCGGCATGCTTTGGAAATATGTGAGAATCCATGCCCTCAAAAACTAAATTCTAAATCGCATATGAAAAATCAAACATTCGTCCTAATTCAAGTGCATCGAATCCTTTGTGTATAGGTGTGATCTGTGTAGAGAAGATACAGCAGAGCTCTACAGCTCCAAAAATAACAAACACTTTGTATATTTAATAGCAGTACCGCCTTTGTGTGATTTCAAAAATGTTGCGTGTAGGGTGTCTCTTAATTATTAGTGATAATATCTAACATGGGGTCTATCAAAATTTAAGGTATCAAATCTAAGGTAGTTGTTTTGGTTTTTAAACTATAAAAGCTACACATTATAAAAAATACAGCTACAGGCAGGAATGAGGTGTTATATTTTTCAGAATTGATCCGTGTTTATTTTTCGGAGGGGGTTTAGTTTGTCGAGGTAATAGCTGTATTTACCTTGATTGCGATGTAGTAAATTATTTATTTGTTTGGCAGTACTGTATGAGATTTTAGAGAATATGGAGTTTGTTTTAAAATCTGTATGTTTTTGAGGGGTTCTAATATCACAACAAAGCACAGTCATTGTCAGGGCAGAGCAGATTTCAGAAGTGGGTTCACGCTATCAAGCTGTGAGGATCAGGTACCACAGTGACACAGCTGGTATTGTACCGGACACATCGGTACAGTCAGAGGGGATACGTTTTCTCACCAGCACATCATCACATGACCCCCGCATGGCCCTTAATTATAACAGAAATTCCAAATACGCTTTAGCGGTAACAATAAGAGACACCTCACACAAGTCATATTAGTCTGTAGTAAATAAGGCCTTTTATGATCGGGTTCTCATATTTCTAACTAAATCTTAGCAAATTTAACAACTGTAGGCTGTTCTAAACAGTTTCTCCACAGTTTTGGCCCAGTGCTGATTTTTACTAAGACAGTGCATGGCTGTTTTTACCCTGTCGATAACATTTATCTAAAAATGAATGTTGTTAGTGTTGTCTGTTTAACAGTATAAGTATATTGTAGTATAGATAGAGGTTAATGAAATACACTTTGAATTGCCATAATATTTAATTTGATCTTTTTTTTTTATCCAATAACATGTGCTCTTTTTATTATCATGTATTACTTTTTCAGCACACATGGCTATTTGGCATGTTCAAGAAGTTCAGGCTTGACCTTTGAGCAAGCCTGAGCTAGGTGAAATTTCTGTAATGAGGCCAGTATAGAAATTACCCCTAGGGATGTGCCCCAGTAATTTATTCCCCCTTGAGTATTTAACAGAAAATGTGCCCCGCTGTTTAACTCACTGTTTTAGGCAGGAAGAAATTACCGCTGCATACGCCCACACCTTTTTCAGTCTTCACAGAGGCAGTGCCAAATGTCAATTATGCTGGTGACATAAATTATAATTAATTAATAACTCCTATCATTGAATAATAAACTCATGCAAAATGAAAACAAACCATGAAGCAGCATAAATACATATTTTTGGGGGGAATGTGTGAATCTCTCCATTCCATCTATAGTTTACCTGAATACAGAAAGTGGAAGGCTACTGTAGAGCTGCTGAATTCAACAAAGATTCCCTTAAATGTTCAGTACATTGCTGCTCCCCATAACAGACAGCGGGCCCAAGTGGATTGCACCTCTTGCTTAGGCCTAAATATGCAGCCTCTCTTTAGCCTCTAAATGAATCTATAACTATAACCCCTAGCAAAGCTACGGTACCATACTAAATTAGAACTGCTGCCAGGTCTCCTGTGTCTTTTCCCCGTGTTTTTTTTTTAAAAAGAAAAGTGTTTTATTGATTCGATTTTATGTGTGGTTGTGTTCATGTTTTTGCAGTGATTTGCTGGTTTCTGTTGAGTACTGTTGGGCAGTGGAGGCAGAGGGGTGTTTAAAGCATACTTTCTCCATTGGTGTGACACTAATATAATTGCATGGTTTGATTAATTGACAAATGGTGAACTTTGAAACAGGGTTGCTTATTAGCAAAATAGTAATCATAAGAATGAAAGAGAGAGACCAGATTATATATTTTTAAATAATAGTTATGCACAGTATATATTTGTTTTATTCCTGTGGTATCATATTTTGTAAACAATTTGTTTACAATATGGGGAAAATAAAACAGTGTTATTTTTATACATGAATACAATTTGTTTGAGGGAAATAAATCCCTTCCATGCTACTCTATATATTTTATAGATTCAACAAACTATTACCAGTATAAAAATGACAAAAGAGCATTGAATTTTTTTTTTTTTCCACATTTAAACAAAATCTTTAAAAACCACAAGAAAAGGTCTCAGAAATAATAGGTGTGGTGTGTTTTTTAAGGTTATTTGCAAAAGTTAATCTTTTATTAAAAACAGATTTTCAATTTAAAAAACATGAATTAAAAAAAAAATCTAAAAGACCTGAGCAGGAAGCACAATGAGGTAACTGTCTGAATTCATCACATGTTACATGTTGATTTGTGCAGAGCGCTGTGTTCTAGGAGTCTGAAATGTGCTGCAGCATGCTGTACTAATCACAGCTTCCAAACTCATGTTCTTCAAAGAGCTGCCACGGGTGTGACTAGCATACTTATTCCAGCCTGCTCTCTGCCTGTGTCTGCTCATCCATCTCGTAGGGCCGAGCATCACTGTTGAGTAGGAGGGCTGGGCTGGTGATGGGGTGTCATTGTGGGCACTGGTGTAAAGGTAGTCCAGTTGGCAGTTCTGCCAGGGTTCGCTAACCAGGTCTACTCAGAAGAGTTTAGTAAAAAAGAAAACCTATTGGAGAGGTTGTGCCTCTTCCTTTTGAATGTACTCAACACAGAGTTTCATACATACTGTCCGCCTCACCCCAAGGTGTACAATCCATACAAATAGGAAAATAGCACCAGTATTGTCTATTTCTGTTTTGCCTCCCTAAGCTAAGGGGAAGCTACTGTGCTTGCAACTGATTATCTTTAGGGAAAGCATAAAAACTGGAAGGGCGGAGGAGGTTAAAGTATGGCAGAAAGTAGTAAACAAACAACATAGGATTACATTGTAGTAGAAAACTAAATGGTGATGGCCTTCAGATTGAGACATTAAACCATGTTTATCACAGGCTCCAAGGCCTTCACACATTGTGCATTCTCTTTACACATTAGCTGAAAGAAGCTGCAGTCAATTTGTGTGTGTATATATAGTTTTATACATGCACGTGTTTATATGACACAAGATGAGATGTTAATAAAAAGCACCCCCCTCTCTGTTTTGTCTTCACAGAAGCTTGCGGTAAGAAGTTGTCCTGTTGGGAACACCAAACCCATTTCCCTCATCAAGCCACCCAGCCAGAGCATAGCAATTTCAGTGGTGCCGGCAAAGAATCCTATCCCCATGGTTACTGCACACAGTAACGGACAGAAGCCAGCGAGCCCAGATCCTCCGCAGACATCCCCCATCAACCTGCAGACGGCTAGCAAAGCAGGGGGCAGGAGAGTGTCCGAAAAATCAAGCTCACAGGTACCAAAAATACCGAACCCCTTTCAATGACACTGCCTTTAAAAAGAATACCGAACCCCTTTCAATGACACTGCCTTTAAAAAGAATACCGAACTCCTTTCAATGACACTGCCTTTAAAAAGAATACCGAACCCCTTTCAATGACACTGCCTTTAAAAAGAATACCGAACCCCTTTCAATGACCCCTTTCAATGACTGCCTTTAAAAAGAATACCGAACCCCTTTCAATGACACTGCCTTTAAAAAGAATACCGAACCCCTTTCAATGACACTGCCTTTAAAAAGAATACCGAACCCCTTTCAATGACACTGCCTTTAAAAAGAATACCGAACCCCTTTCAATGACACTGCCTTTAAAAAGAATACCGAACCCCTTTCAATGACACTGCCTTTAAAAAGAATACCGAACCCCTTTCAATGACACTGCCTTTAAAAAGAATACCGAACCCCTTTCAATGACTGCCTTTAAAAAGAATACCGAACCCCTTTCAATGACACTGCCTTTAAAAAGAATACCGAACCCCTTTCAATGACACTGCCTTTAAAAAGAATACCGAACCCCTTTCAATGACACTGCCTTTAAAAAGAATACCGAACCCCTTTCAATGACACTGCCTTTAAAAAGAATACCGAACCCCTTTCAATGACACTGCCTTTAAAAAGAATACCGAACCCCTTTCAATGACACTGCCTTTAAAAAGAATACCGAACCCCTTTCAATGACACTGCCTTTAAAAAGAATACCGAACCCCTTTCAATGACTCTGCCTTTAAAAAGAATACCGAATACCGAACCCCTTTCAATGACACTGCCTTTAAAAAGAATACCGAACCCCTTTCAATGACACTGCCTTTAAAAAGAATACCGAACCCCTTTCAATGACACTGCCTTTAAAAAGAATACCGAACCCCTTTCAATGACACTGCCTTTAAAAAGAATACCGAACCCCTTTCAATGACACTGCCTTTAAAAAGAATACCGAACCCCTTTCCTGCCTTTAAAAAGAATACCGAACCCCTTTCAATGACACTGCCTTTAAAAAGAATACCGAACCCCTTTCAATGACACTGCCTTTAAAAAGAATACCGAACCCCTTTCAATGACACTGCCTTTAAAAAGAATACAGAACCCCTTTCAATGACACTTAGTTTAAAAAAAGAGGGCTGCTCCCGCTGGCCGTAGGATGAGGTCCTGGGCCACAATGTTGTCATATAACTACTACTAACAAGCAACAATGTCACAACAAATAAAATGTGCTTACATTGAAACGCTGTGTATTCATTCCACTTGCAACTGTGTGGGCTTAGAGCGGTCATTTGTTTTTATTTGCAGCCTAATTTGGAGGTGGCAGTCAGCGGTGGATTTTACAGTGGGTGCCATCACGTAGTTATTTGGGCAAATGAGAGAAAAGCGTCTATTCCACAGTTTAAATACACATCACTGTTTATGTGCATCAAGAATGTCAAGCTGAATTTAAGTGGTGTAGAAAGCCTTCTAAATGTAAATTATCATTAACTCACTGAAAAGAAATAGAAGCACCTGCCATAACACTGTCAACAGAGTGTAGGGCCACCAAGGGCAGAGAGGAAGGCACTTATTTGGGTGTTGAAATCTGCCTGCGTAGACTATTGAGCGATGTTTGTGTCGTTTTAATGCAGAAGCACCTGCCAACCAATCATTTGAACCCATCGATATTACAGTACAACCTGCCTTTGGTGAACCCCAACCACTGTAGCAAGTAATCAGTCTTGAATTAGCAGCCACTTATAAAATTTCACCACAGTATTTTTACTTTTTACATGGTTATACTTGTTTGCCATATTTATAAATATGTTTTACCATACCTTGCTATTCTTTAATACTTTCAGTATGGTTTATTACACTTTGCTATGCTTTTACTATTGGAAACTGTTATAAGGGTTTGTTTACCAGGTAAGTCATGTTTCAGAGGATATTAGCCAAAGTACTGTTTCTCAAGTTCTATCAAGATAACCCTAATTAGGAATCCTCACTCCCTGGCATCACTGGTGATTTCAGAGGTAGGTGGTATTAGCTGTTTCAGAAAGAAAGAAAGAAAGAAAGATAAAGAATTGCTCTATAGCAGGGGTGTCCACTCCAGTTTTAACATATAAAATTATATAATTAACAAATTCAGGGTCTGGTTCTATCAAACAATTTAGAAGAGTGTTGGAACAAAGACCAGGAGATGAAAGGACAACTGTGGTTACCCCTGTTCTTTAGTGTTTCTCCCCCCTGCAACATTTCAACAGAACCTGCACAGTGACAACATCAGCAGATAAAACTGACATAATTCTTATAGAGGGTAAGAAATAGATTTAAAAAACCCTTACTACACCTTTTAAGTTTTAGCAAGCACAACTGAATATCCCCCCCCCCCCCCCCCGCTGACACGCTTCATAACATTCAGCTCAGACTCCTATTTGATGCCATTACTGAAGAAATGCAATAAAGTGCCTGTTCAATGTTTTATCCGTCAGTAACATTATCAACGGAGGGTGACTGACTGCTAACAACCTTGACAAACAGATCACCTTCTCACCTTTTTTATTTATTATTTGCTTGCTGCCCCCTCCCCCTCACCCTTCATTGTCAGGACCCAAGGAGCAAGCCACAATAGGGTTGCCATGGTTTATTGTTTCACTGTGTTTTATTGCTTTTTTGGTTACATCCTGAGGGGTTTCATAGGAGACAATTGACGATACTCTCCCATCTGTCTATTGTAGCTGTTTGGTTCAAGATATTCCTTCAAAAATGGTTCAAAAACATGATTTGACACTTCTCTATTAAAATGCAGATAGACCTTGGTTAGAAATTGCTTATATTGGCCTACAAGAACTGTAGGCTATTCCTCATCACTTTGAAATCTGTTATCCAGTGTTTTAAAAAATAATAAATAATAATAATTAACAATATTTCTCTTATCAAAGTTTCACATTAATAAAATCATAGCTAAGTGTAATAAAGCACATTAAAAGCATGGTAAAGCACAGGTAAGCATTGTAAAGAATAGCGAGGTATGGTAAAGCATATTAACATGACAAACCAGGGTAAACTATGGTAAACATATAGTATAACCAAGGGAAAAACATAGAAACCTGCAAAAATACTGTGGTAAACTTTTATAAGGTTTATACTGTGCAAGTGTTCCACAGTGTAAGACTGTATGTTTTGAGCTCAGATTTTAAAACAATGACAATGAATTTGAAAGTTCTTTGTCCTAGGTGTAAAACGACTACTGATTTGACAGGGTTGAATAGTTGAATAGGTTGACTAGTCACCACTTTAGTCCTTTCAAGCATGACATTTACAGATTCTGTCTTCTGTCAGTGAGATGAGGTTAAAAGCTCTATAACCATAAATGCAGACAAGTGTGGCTTTTGCATTGTGGTTAAGATGCTCGCTTGCAATATGCGGGGTTGCCACTTCACACACAACCTCTGCCCTGGTACACTGGTGAGCAAGTTTTTAACATGAAATAAAGTAAATATAGTGTGACCTAGTTTTGTTAAGACTCACATCCCCTCAAGAATAGCATCCTTGTATCAAGTAGGTAATTTCAGGAACCTATTGCATGTTTGTTTGTTCTAATTCAAGTTAAAATGTCTTCCCATCCTTTTACTGCTCCTTTGAAGAGGGGCACAAGTGTGATTGATGTTGCCTTCTTTCTGCTGTTCATAACCAGGCCTACGTGTGGGCAGGCTGATTTTACAGTGTGTGCCCCCTCCTCTTGGGACTGGCCAGGCACTCCCCGGGGTGATTACATTTACATAAGAATGTTTGACTGCTGCCTGGGCTTTAGCCAGGGTCTTGGGAGGTAAAAGGTCAGGCTAGTAAGGCACTTCATTAACAGAGAGAGAGAGAGAGAGAGAGAGAGAGATTTTGTAGTATTCAAGTTCAGTATTCAGGTTTAACTAATATTTGACTAACATTTGTTATCGAGTACCACTGTGAACCACACATTGATAAGATGACTCTAATGGCTGCTAGTTAAGATGGATCATCATTATTGCTATTGGATTTCTAGGCTACCATATATTGACTTCCCTGCTGAAGAAGAGCAGGCCTTCATGTTCTTGTGCTAGGTGGCTCCTGTACTCACAGGGGTCCTCTTTGCTTTTATTTTGGGCTGGAGGATTCTACGTTAACTGATAAAAATATATTTTTTTAATAATTAGGCAGAACTAAGGGAACAGAACTAAGTTATAATTAACTAAATATTTTTCCATAAAAGCCTTAAACAGTACAGTAGTAAAATCAAATTAATACCTAGCAGGCTTTTTTTTTAGTCTATCCTACATGCAATACAGTACAAAACAAACCATGTTGGCTTCACATTGTTGAAGGACGTGTAGATAATAAAATATTATTTTAAAATGAAACTATATTATTTCAACATATTTTCTTTTATTGCTTTCTCAAAATTTTAAGCCATTCGCCACCAGTAAGTTAACTCCTTCACCTATTGTCAACAGAATAAATACCGTGCTCAACTTCAGACCTGTTGCCATCCACAATCTGTAGCTAATTAAAATATTGCACTGGATCCAAAAACTCGTCGGTCAAGTTGATTGCACATTGGATGCGTTAAAACCATACCAGAAAAAAAAAAATGGCAGAGGTATCTTCAACCAGCTCCAGCAGAGATGCTGAAGATATGAGTATTACTTATCCTGTGGAGTCAAAAAGTGCAAAAAGGTGATATTGGATGCACCCAATATTAAATTAGTGTAAAGAGCTGGGGGAGCATCACAGGCTGATACAAGAGCTCAAATTGGACAACATAATAAACGGGTTAATGGGGAAAACAGCCCTAATGTCACAATGTAAACTGTTCTGCAATTCTGTTGCACAAATGCATACATTTGTCATAGCAATACAAACTGATATAACTATACTTCAAACATTCGCGCCTCCAAAAGGTTACCTTCTACTCTCTGTGTGTGGAGCCAGAAATTCCATGCCCAGCTCCACGTCAATATCCTGCCATATGTTTTCTTTTTTTTTTTTTTTTTTCGGTGTCCTTGAATTTTTTATGTGCTTCATTATACAGTTCTTCGTGGTTAGCTACGCAGAGAATAAGCTTCTCTAGAGCCATGTTGAACACAAAACAGGAACTGCAAGAATCCACGTGTCTTTCCAGTTGTTTTTCATTGGTCAGTGTAATTAACTCACATCAAATAGGATCAAATCAAACTTGTTTCGATTCCAAAATTGACGCATCACCGTCGTACGACAATTACGGACTCTGAGCAAAGTGCAATAGGGAATGCGCCTAATGGTTTTAGACGCACGTTAAAATTGGATGCATGATCGGATACAGTGTGCAACGGCCTTTAGTTAGTAAATAGGGAGTGACATTTTCGAAATACCTGCGCAGTCATCTCAATTTTGCTCCCGCAATGCTGCTCCCGCAACGCCACTTAGTAAATGAGGCTCTAAGACTTTTTCACACAAGGGTTTAACACAGTATCAATGCACATCTATGCCATTTCCATTCAAACTGGTCGGGGGAAGGGCAGCCTAAACACTGGTGCAAATCACAATAACAGTCCTGTCACTGCAAATGTTTTAACTACATATTTGAGCCTGTCTGTAGCTTATTAAATCAAGTGAATGAATGCAATGATGGCAGTCATATACTTGTCTTCAGCAATATGTGGAATTAAGTTACTGTACTAAACATCAGATCAGTTTAGTTGGGATGGATGCAATAATAATACTAGAGAATGGCTGGAGAATCAGACCTGTGATCAGTGCCAAGGGTGTACAGTTTTTCACTAATACAAAGCATAATGTATAAAACTACCAGTATTCAACTGGCAGGAAAACTCATAACTATACAGGAAGGAAATAAACTGGTACCATCTGGCAACTTGACCTAGGTTATGCTTTGTTATTAGAGAGTTTAAATTAAAATAAATCTACGACCTGTCAATTTATCACAGCTTGCCTTGCTGTGCTATAAGGATACAAGGGTTAGATTGCAGTCATCAATGCATTGAGAGCACTTTATTATTCAAAAGCAAGAAGCAAAAAAATAAAAACCTTTTAAATACTACTGAAAGCATGCATGTGCATATCATTATATATAGCAATGCAATATATGCATTGGAAAAAACTTTATTGTTAAAGAGTAAGTAACAGGGTTCTAAAAAGTATAGATTTATACATCCCCACGTGTTGCTACAACTGTTTAAATAACATACCTGCAACAGTTCTTTTTATTGTTAACATCTGACAACTGTTTACACTAAGAACTTTAACATACCTGTCAACTCATTTTGAGTATCCATAAGATTCATTCAAAACCCTTAAGAAAAAGCAAAATGACTGGAAAATCAGTTTCGATTCATCTATTTCTAATCTATAGAATCTATAGATTCTATAGATGAATCTAATCGATTCATCTATAACTAATTAACTGACTTTTTAAGAAATTAACGTTCAAACTTTTAAAGATTAACATTCAAATTTATTTTTGCTTTTTATTGAAAAACTAAATACAAATCTGAATACTTCCACTGCCAAAACTAAATACAAATGGACATACTTGACTAAATAGTCCAAATGCATTTGAAATACTTTTTCAAACACCAACATTGGTGCACGTTATGTTTTATTATCATTATTAATAAATTTTCCTGCTGCCTTAATCCAATGCAACATAAAGGAATACAGTTTATACTATAGTAATATAAACATTATATTGACACTACTGTACTGTTGAGGCAAAACCTGCAGGGGTATAGCTGTAATAATGTGCAGCTTTCTTGAATTATTTGTTGTGTCACTGAAACACAGCACCATATTTGCAGTAAGTAACAAAAAGGCAGTTCATAGACGTGGTCTGCGACAATGGGCAGGGAGTCTGTAAACTCATGCTTCTTGATGAATACTCACATCTGCCACAGACTGGTGTGGAGTTTAACCCTTGAACCCAGCATTATTGTCCTTGTGGATTCTCACTAAACCATCAGAACAAAATCCACCCTAGTTATTCCCTCAAAGCAGCTGACACACAGCAGGGCAACGCAATTTCAAGGTTACAAAAAATAACAGCAGACCCTACTGTAAAGGGTTTTCCTTGATAATGTGAAGCTTTCTAAAGGCAAGGAAGCTGACCAGATCTGTAGAGAGAGAAGCAGATGGGAGGGGGGCACCCAAAACCGTTTTTTGTTGTGTCAAAATACACAAATCCACCACTTTAGGTAAAATCACACAACTTTGAGTTTGTTGAAGTGTGACAAATACACTGAGTGACTCATCTGTGACAATCTCCGCGATCTTAAGTTCTAGAAAAAACTAGATCTATCCTCAAGTTAAATGCACGTGGGAAGTACGTGTCCAACAACATGTACCGAGTAAAAGCTCGAGATCCAATTAAAAGGAGGTGCAGCCCCGCGGGGGGCCGGCCCCGCCCCGCCCCGCCCCCGCCCCGCCCGCCCCCCCGTTGGGGAAGGGGGCCGGGGCTGTTGCCATGGAGACTGCAGAAGAAAAGGGTTACCATTATGCAGGATACACATTTGATACCATGACATAACAATTGCTGAAAAACGTATAACAAAGTATATTTTATGTTTTTACAATTTTGAATTCCATCTTTCACTGCTACCCAAGAGGGAAACACAAGAATTGAAAGTAGATATTCTCCACATCCCCATGTTACTGTGTCAATCCAGTGACGTGTACTATAGAGATCACATACTACGTTTATTTTTAGTAATTCCCACTTCTGGTGTTGGGGAAACAGGTGGCAATTGGATTAAGCTGAGGTGGATGTAAAAGGGAAGTTAATTTGAAACTCCCTTAGAAAAAGCAAATACAAAAAGTGGTAATCTTGGATTAAAAAACTCTGGATACTTTCAATATTGGTTATGTCCTGATGTTGTTGTGTTAAATCAATGGGCTGGGTTTTGCAATTCCCTTATTAAGTTGTGTTGAAAATGTTCCAGTATAATGCACATGCAAGAGGAAAAGAAATGTTAGAACACCAGAGGCAAAAAGGAAACCTTATCCAGTAGAACGTAAAATGAAAGGTTTAAAAAAAATTATATATATAATATATATATATATATATATATATATATATATATATATATATATATATATATATATATATATATATACAAGTTAATTTAAATTTATATATAAATCTCAATTAAATACAGTAAGTTTTCCTTCCATGATCTAATCTTGTTTTGAAGTCTCATGCCTTCCTAATATTATAACAATATAAGCCAGTGGAAAGCTTTCCCAATTGAGTTTTGTAGGGTCACAATGTGCATACCCATCCTTGGTTTAGATCCAGTGTTATCAGCGTATGTTATCACTGAATTAACTTGACTGTACTGCACATTATTCGGGTTGAGATGTCACTGCTTTTTCGCTCTAGGTTTTATATGCTGTATTTCCAAACAATCTTCATTCACTGCAAGCAAGTACATAAACATTAGGATCCACCGCAAGACTTGATAATGGATGCAAATGGAAATTACATTCCAAAACATTAAAACCGCTGAGGGATGGAACATAGCACCCCCTGTGGGTCACATGTTATAATACAGGTGGTTACATTACTTGCTGGGACCCCTAATACAAGCCAACGGATAACAACCAGGTTTAAAGTATGTTTTACATGGTGTTTGCTTTACACAAAAAAAAATAACTGCTATAAAAACCTCTGAAGGTTGCATCTGTTTTGGCTTGATTACACTCAGCACTTTCTGCTGCATATTCACTTTTCCAGGCTGTGTCACCTTGAGCTGTGCGCAGAACTAACGAGAAACTTCAGAAAGCAGGTCTCTCTGAAATGGGCATAACTGAGGAGGCAGCGTGTGTGTGATCACAGCCAGCAGACATGTTGTTCCAGCTCTCAGATGAGATCAGGTTCATTTAGCTGGAACACAGCCATTTCCAAATGCTGTTATTTCAAGCTATGTACTGCACTGTTGAGCAAAATTACATTTTCCATTATGTAAGCTTAAAAATCACCAATATGTTCACATTTCATAAAATACGTAGCACTTTTTTTTTTTTTTTACAGTGCATCTGCATGCATATTTGACAACGCATCAAGAATAGAAATACAGTGAAATCACTCCTACTGAGGCCAGTCATACATGGATTTAACAGAGGGGTGTCCTTACTGTAGAAGAGATGTAGAATTTCAGTTTCAGCAGAGTTTAATTTTTAACAAGTTTTCATGTAAGCCAATTTATTCAACACTTTATTGAACCATTGTAGTTGTTATTTATTTAGTTTTATCATATACAAACTGGTCTAAGTTAATGTTTTTGTATGTAAATCAATTAGACAAAAAAAAAAAACAAAAAAAAAAACAGAATGGTTTGTAGTTTATAGCTTGTTAGTCTTAGGGTCGTCACCTGTCCCTGTTTTCCCAGGATCATGCTGGTTTTTGAGGACAGTGTCCCAGGAATTCAATATGCCTTCCCAGGGCACTAAATGCCAGTATCATAAATTGAGTTAAGCAAATCAGGATACAATAGACGCACAATATGAACTGGTTGTCAGTACTATGGTAGTGATATTATCACTGTGGCAATTTTCATGGAAAAAGAAAAATAACTCACCCTTTTCTCATTCTATTTTGGTAGTACTTTCAGGTTATGTGTTTCCATGTAGTTTTTTTTTCAGCAAGAGAAATTCTTGTTCCAAATGCAAATAACCTAATTAATATTAAAGTATGGGAGGGGATATTTAAATGTTTTAATTTGGGGAAAAAAGAACAAAACAAAGACACAGACATAGTGTTGTACTACTACTACTACTACTACTAATAATACTAATAATAATAATAATAATAATATAATAATAATTGTAATAATAATAAAAACATTCATATGCCTTGTATTATACAAGGATTATACACAGCACTTTCTTATAGAATTATTATTTACTAAACATTTTTTGACTAATCCAAAAATAACCTTTTTCACCAAGAAAGCAATAATATGTTTGGAGGAAGAGAGGAGATGAAATGGCGGCGGTCGTGTGATGGTATGGGCTTGTTTTACTTCCTCCGGCACTGGTAACCTTTGTATTGTAGAAGGATCAATGAATGCTGTGAAATATCAAGACGTTTGGCACTCTCATTTGCTCAGTGCTAGAAGGCCCATTGGACTGAAGTTTGTATTCCAGCAGGATAATGACCCTAAACATTCTGCGAAGTCTACAAAGGAATTTCTCAAAAAAAGGAAGATTATAGATCTGAATTGTCCATTTCAGTCGAGATGTTGTGGATTGACTTGACTTGACTCGGCTGCTGTTGCAAAAAGGAAACCAAAGTCGACTGCAGAACTCAAAGCTGTCTGTGTTGAAGAACTGGCAAAAATATCTCTGGAAAGATGCCAGGAACTGGTTTCAAAATACAAAAAAAAAACACTGCAAGCTGTAAAGGAAGCAAAGGGTGGGCACACAAAATACTAATGCAAGGGTGCCCAAATACTTTTGTCAAAGTATGAAATTAGTTTTTGCATGTTATTTTTCATTTTATGCATGTTATGTAATCATTTGTAGTTTTATTATAAAGCTAAATTGCTACTTTAATTTATATCTTTCAATAGAACAATTCGAAATTATAGAAATCACTTTCTTTTGTGGTTTTTCAATTTTTTTTAACTGCCCAAATACTTTTATCTACGACTGTATATTTTATGTACATGTTAAAGCTTTCCTATAGAACTGTAGCTTCAGCAAATCTGATCCTTATAGTCTACTAATGGAGCTAAAGTACCAGCACTTTAGGTTAGTGATATAACAATTATCCAGTCAAAATGTTTAGTACAGTATATTTTGTAGTAAATCAGGGAACCCTACTCACCGTGTTTCCCACTACATATTATTTGTTATAATAATAATAAAAATAATAATAACTAAAACTGCCATGCAGTTTCACAGCTTCCAAGCTCAGTACCAATTGGATATTATGGCAAGCTGTAGCATTGCAGCACAAGTGTCAGCAACAGACCAGTTTTATGGAGCAGTTTCAATTCAAAATACTTCATTAGTTCATTATCTCACGATGCTTTACAACTTTAAACACCATAGTAACCATGACCCTATCTACACACTGTAAGGAGTTAAAAGCTAATTTTATATTGAACCTTAGAAAGGTTAAAGGTCACAGGCAAGGTGATTTTTGGATAGAGCATATATGGGCTCCTATCTGTGTTCTATAGTATTAACCTCTATACGCTTTGTAAGGAGTTATAAACTAGTTTTACATTTTAACTTAAGGAGAGGTCAATGGTCGCAGGCAAAGCCATTTTTGGATAGAGCACATATGGTTCTTTATATGTGTTCCATAGTAACCATTAACCTATCTGCACTGTGTAAGAAGCTTTTAGCTAGTTTTACATTTCACCGAAGATTTTGAAAATGTTTTTTAAAGAAATGCTTCAGCTGGCCATCTTGGTTTACACACAAACACCATTTTTGCATTGACACAGGTATGATGCTTGTCATCTTTGGATTTAATCAACTAAAACGTGTTCAACTGAAACGGTTTTAAATTTAAGAATGAAACATAGGTCTGGCGGCCATCTTGTTTTACAAAAGAACACCATTTTGCCATATTTGAATTCCATTGTCCCCAGGATGATGTCTACCAAGTTTAGAGCTAGTTGGTTAAACGGTTTGCAAATAGAAGCAGTTTGATGTTTGGGGCACATTTTGGCGGTTTTGGTGGCAGCCATTTTGATAGTAAACTTTATTGCAGCAGCTTCTGCTTTGCAAACTTGAAGCAGGTTTGGTTGCTGATGACGTATATGAAGTTTTTGATCAATCGGGTCACCGCTTTTCAAGAAGATTTTGAAGGTTTTTCCAAAAAATGTGTCAGACTGCCATCTTGGTTGAGACAGGAGCACAATCTTTTTTGCATCTGATTGGTTACACCACGTGCGAACAGGAGCAGTTTAAAGTTTTGGGAGGAAAAACAATATAAAAAATAAATAAACACAAAAAATAAATACTAAATAAAAATAAATCTTTACAATAGAAATACCTGAAATTGAATCCTGCAGTGACAGCGCAAGGCTCTCGCCAGTAGAATGGGCTTCTAATATAATATATTCTGTTCTTGTTATTGATGAAGGAGTATATCGGTAGTCCACGAGTTCAACACATCTCTCAGTGCTGCCCACCGAGACTTCTGGAACTTCGTTATGTAATATATTAGTCTTGCAGCAAACTCCTTTTAAGAACTGTATTTGTCTTTTTTAACAAACTCATGGAATGCAGAATAGGGCTGAATTCTCAAAGCTGTTTACTCGAAATCGTCATTTTGTTTTTCAGAGAGGAAAAATGCACCCAATAAAGTTACCAAGCCAGATAAAAATGGCTATGGTTTTTAACTTAGGAACTTGTGAGCAATCTTACGTTGTTTCTTATTTGTTTAAGAATATTAATGATGTTTTTTTCTTTTTTATAGATACAGTTTGCGCTAATGACAATTTGGAGTAAATAACTTTGAGAATCCATCCCTTAAAATGATCTTATCTGCCATTAAAAAGAGATAACAGTGTTGTTTAATATATTTTTCCAACAACATCTGATGGGCTGATATTCTTTTAACATAAAATAGAAACATTTCTAACACTGTACAGTTTTTTTTTAATTTTTTTTTTATTAAAGTATTTTATGACTTTCCAGCACCTCATAGCATTTTCTTTTCAATTTTCAAATTACATTCTTAATATATACATAGGTGACGTGAGAGATACTTGGAGATAATAATGGAATAAAAAATGGAAAGAAATTCCATTTGTACTAATAATTGGCACCTCTCCTTGAATTGTTAGGTATTTTCATCTTTCAAATTCTCTCAAGATATTGGCTTTCTATTTAAATGGGCTGAAAGCCGTGTTTGTAGCCCCTTTCAAGCTGCTCCCATTGGTTTAGCACAGATTTAAGCACTAGCTCGCAGGGTTCAGTGTTGAGGTGGGTTCTAGCAAGTGCTACAGACAACAAGCAGCTCCAAAAGTTCCATTCAACTGCGACTGAAAAGCAAGCCCAGGGTTGCTGGCTGCATTCACAGAGCCTAAATGAAAGTGCTTTGGTTAAAAAAAGGCAGCAGTTACTACAATGAAAGCCCATTCAGCATGACGATTTTTTATCTTTCCCGTTGCCATGGAACCAAGCCCAACTCAACTTTAGGATTCGCTCACGCTGCAAAATCTGGGTTATTGATATTGAACAGATGAAGATGGAAAACGTTCCTTTTTGTTTAAGCTAATGGATCTTTATGAAAGAATAAAAGAAGCTCAAATTGACTGCTGTGGAGATGAAGTCATCTATATTTACAAACCGCACACTGCTTCCTTCACAGTGTTTGAAGCTGCTGTGTTGAAGTTAATTCACTTTTGTTTTGCTCCGTCATTAATGCATAATTCACGGTTAAGCAATGAGGACAGTCAGTATTATATGCATTGTGTTCTGTTAGAATCTGTTCAGTAATTCAATGTTTTACAGTTTTTTACACACCCCTTCCTAACAGATATAATACTGCCACACACAGCCCTTAATTGTCTACTTCACGCAGTTTTACCTACGCTGAAAGTGCACAGTATTTTAGATTCGGTACTTGTACTGCAAAACAGTATTCATTAATATGCATTGTTAATATTTAGAATTCTTCAGTGATTGCAGAACAATATTAGTACTAGTGTGCCAATTATCAGCATCCAAACTGATCTGTTTGTTATTAATAGATCTGATATAATAGTGTTGGTTCCACAATAGCTGTAAGATAAAAATGGGTTTGGATCGCTACCAATATTTCTCTGCACAGTGAATAAAGTTTGTTTGGGGAGGGAAATGTTTTTTTTTTTTCCCCCCAGTTTTATTTAGAATTGTAAATCCAGTAGTTTTATGAGGGAGGTTAGTAAGCCGTATAATTCAATCTTCTGTTTTTTGGTTTCACTAGTTGAAGTACAGTGAGGCTTTGCATTGAGACTGCCTTAGAAATCATAGCTAAAGTCGTTCTTATACCGGGCAGTTGTGATGGTAACCTTCTATTGTGATACATCAGCATCTTCCTCTCTTTCAGGCTTTGAATTGCAGCCTCTAGTAAATATTACAATCAGACTGCCAGCATTCTGTGTCAGTGATGTCTATTTCTCCACCTTTTCTCTCGCTTTCTCTCTCTCTTGCACACACACACACACAGTAGATACAGGGGCTGCACTTTGCTCAGAGTGGAGTTGCCCTTTGATTTATTCACTGGCATTTTGTGGATCAGCCAGGCCTTGAGAATGAAATGCCACTGTTTTGTGCTTAAGGCCTGGGCCCCTTCTATCAAACAAATCTGGTCTGAATACTCACCATGCAGTCTGATTTAACAGTTATTTTGAATCAGGGGTCATGAATATGCCTTTCCAGTTGCTCGCCGTGGTGCTAAAATAGCTGAGATTCACATACAGGATTCACATGTGTTTGATCTCATACTAATTGCATTTAATCTAGTTTTTTAGACATAGGGTTAGATACAGAAGGTGTTGATAACCTGTATTAGATGACCTTGCTGTAGCCACACACAGGAATTCCCAGCACGAGAGAGAAAGGTTGAAACATTGCATAGTTTTGTTTTTTTTGTTTGTTTTTTCTCAACAAGATGCCACTGTTTACTCAGTGTTCAGTTTCTACTCTTAAAACAAATTAGTCAGCTTTGAGTTTATCTTTTGTTTGATGTAAAAGATTTTAGGGGCTAGGTGTGAAATCAGAGGGCTATTTTAATTATTAACCAGTTTTGGTCATGTGAGTCTGTTTTAGCCAACTGGTTTATAATGGTCTCTTGAGAGTTTGTTGTACTCAGGTTCCAGTCTGTTTGTGTCTGTTTTACTGGTGTACAGTACAGTGCAGTGAAACAGACACTAATTATATTGCAGAATCTAATGCGATTTAGTCACACCTGAGCTTATTTAGACATGCTCTTGGCTCAAGTATGACTAATTCAGCTCATAGCAAAATCCTGACATGGTGTAGACTGGCGAGCTGCATTAAGGGGGTGTTTGTTTTGTGTGGCTACAGTGTAGTGAGAGGCATTGCTAACCTGGCTGCTGTGTTTTGTGCTTCACAGATTTTGGGACCCGTCACAGCAGGGCCCATCAAGGTTCCTCAAGTCAGCTCCCTGTATCGACTGGTAGGGCAGGCATCCACAGAGCTACCTCAGGTAATTCAGAGGAATGCCTCTCCTCATCTCCACCTTGGTCCTTCGAGCCATCCTACCCTCCCCTCTCCTTTCGGCCAGGCATCACAAAAAAGAAAATTCAGAGAAAGAGAGAGAGAGAGAGAGAGACACACACACACACACATACATACATACATACATTCATACATACAGTACTGGCACAAATATGGCAACAACAAATTATTTACAGCCAGTCTAGGGGAGGGAATTGCATTCCCCATTTTTCCTCACTTAGACCCTTTACTAAATAAATGTCTTGGTATCCCTGAATAGATAATAGTCTCCTCTTTAAAAATATTTTAACAAGCAAGGCATCTCCTGAAATGTTCTCTTTTTTCTAGGAAAGCAGTAAACCTGGGGATGGAGAGTTTGTTGCCAGATAACTTCACTCAGACTACTTGCTCACTAAATATCTTAGTATCCCTGAATAGATAACTGGGCAATACAATCCTCACGCCTAGTCTTGCTGTAAATAATGTGTTGTTGCCATAATGTGTGCCAGTACTGTATATATACACACATACATATGATTGTGACATCAGGAATATATGCTCTGAGGAGGTTGGACACTGACACACGTCTGCTGTACATTTTAGAAGCTCATTACTTCAGGTCTAGGTGTAGGGGGAAGTGAACACGGATAACAGAGTTTAAAGTTAAGTAGGACCTAATGCTCTGCCCTCCCCATCACCGTTTGGAAATGTCTGTTTGCTGTATCTCATAAAAGTAGAAGCATGTAACTGAAAAGTGCTTTTGGAGTGCAGAGACAGGCGACTAGCACATTTACATGAACAGTAGAAAGCATGCCTTCACATCTGGGGGCTTGCCAGTGTAAAACGTTTCCCTGAACATGACGTTTTCTCTCCTCCCCGGAGGGTTTCAGTTCTTCAGCTGCTGATCCCAGCTGTGCATCTGATCACACTAACCAGTCAGTGTGTAGATTGAACGCACTTGGGAACTCCCATCTCTCCCTCAGCATGTGTGTGGTATAAAAACAGCAAGGCTAGTGAAGCTTTTCCAGCCTCTGGTTATTTCTAAAATAATTAAAAGGCACAATATACATCTACCTATACAAGCCATGGAAGATTTAAAATCAGGTTTACAAGTAGAGCATGCGTTTAATGTACTTTTTTAACAATAGAGCCACCGCAGGATTAATGAGATTTAAAATGTAAACGAATCTGCATACGGTCAATGCAATGCGGTTGTCCGTTAAAAAAAAAAGAAAGAAAAGAAAAGGACAACTGCATTGCATTCACAAATGCAGATTTGTTTACATTTTAAATCCAAACCTGTCAAAATGGCAGTTCTAGTGTTAAGGTAAAACTCTAAGTGGGTATTCGTTAGCCATGTTTCTTATAGTTTAACTTCAGAATGTATTAATATATTTTTTTTAAACTAAATTTTAGCATGGACACTTTTCATGTTGTTTGGATTCAGTCTTTTTATTTATTTATTATGAAGTCATTTTTACCCGTCCGTCCCCCCGCCCTTTTGTGTCTGTAGAAACACTGATGCCACTGCCTGTCTGTGTTTGAAGGAAGTGGCATCAGTGTTCAACAGGGGACAGCAGTGCAGGCAGGCAGAGGGAGTCACACATAGGTTCCCTACGTCTGAACTGTAACTGTAGGGTTATCTGTTAAGTTTGACTGAATGACACAGAGAGAGTTTGTCTCAGAAAGACATGAATCAAGTTTAACATTTTAAAATAACAAAAAAACAAGTCACTTATTATTCAATAAGTTTAACACTTTTTTTATTTTAATATCATATTAATGTTTCCTTAGGGAGACTGTCACTCTCACCTGCTTCATCCAGTGACCAGTCATTAGCCCAAACAAGCGTGAGGTGAACTTTACATTCCTGTACATTCATCCCATCTCAGCCTGCCGTTTCTCCTCAACGCAACGCAACAACAACAAGACTTAGAAATACTACAAGTACCAAAATTACCAAAACTCAATTGCAGACTTGTAGTTGAAGCATGTCATTGAAGTGATGAAGCTCCTTTCTAAAGCCACACTGTTGGGTGTTTAATGGTTCTAGAGAACGCTGAGCAGGTCCTTGCTATTCCCCCAGGTAAGGCCAAAGACCCTGATCCCTGACAGTGTGCCGGTAAGCCCCTGTCGCGAGCAGCCGTCCAGTCAGCCCCTGCAGAAGGCCACGATGGTCAGCATCAAGAACGCCGGACCCGCCCTCCCCACAGCCAACAACACCGTCTGCCACGTCCAGCTGCCAAACAGCCAATCCATGGCCACAAGCCTCTCCGAGCCGGCCAGCGTGTCTCCTGTCCTCACCACAGCAGGAGTGGCCTACGCCATCATCTCCACGTCGCCCGGCAACAGCACGGGCACTGCAGTCTCCGTCATCAGCGACTCCATGAAGGGGCAGCCTCTCCTCATCAGCGCAGACAGCAAGGTGGGACCAATTAGCAAAGTGCTGCAGACCAGGGCTTTAGAGTTCACTGCACCGGGGATCACTGCACTGGCCCCAGTTTGGGTCTTTGCATGCTAATAAGACACCTATTACACAGCAGTTTCTCCCATTCTAGGTTTTACTACTACGAGCTTGGTTAGCCACAGTGTACAGGTAACAAGCTCAGGTGTGTAGTATTAAACACCAGGAACAGTAAAACTGGGAATTAATCAAAGTACGATGCAACAGGAGTCTTATCTCCATCCCTGAAATACAATGCTGGCTATGCAAAATAAATATACTGTGCTACTGCTTCCTGGTACTTAATCACTTCCTGTGCTAAGTGTCATATGGTCTGATTGCAGATCACTGGGGTGACAAGGTACCACACTTAATTCTATACTATAGACAGTAAAAACGAAAGATTGTCTATGCGCTAAAAAAAAAATGTGGGGGGGGGGGGGATGATGTTGCTAGGTAAGGTTGATTTGAAAGCTTTGGTTATAATGTAATTATATCATATATCATTATAGATAGATAGATAGATAGATAGATAGATAGATAGATAGATAGATAGATAGATAGATAGATAGATAGATAGATTTTTTTTTTAATTTTTATACTTTTTGAAAAAACTTTATTTAACAATTAAATAGAATACACACAATCAATATTTATAAAAACAGATATTATGAAATCAATTCAGATCCACCCAAGGTAAACAAAACAATACATAAAATACTGTGGACACATAACAATTCACATCACAGATACTCCTCCAGATCACCATCGTTAACAGCACACAACACACTGTCTACACACCAGACTTCCTCAAATATTGCTAAATTATGCATTGCCTTATAAAAATTAAAATCCAGTCTAACCCGTGTTAATACAAGCATTCTAAAAATAACAAAAGGATCAGTATTTAAAACGTCATTCATTTTGTTTTTCCTGCTCTTTAAAATTGCTAATTTGGCCTGTACAATAATAAAATTCACCAGCTGGATTGAGTACTTTCTCTTTTTACAGTATGTAAAACCAAAAATAAAAACCACCTCAGAGAACACAAAACCCAACCCAGCAAGCAATTCCGTCAGAGCAGCAAACAAAGGTTTCAATCATGTGCAGAACACAAAACAATGATAAACAGTCTCCCTCTGTGAGCGAGATAGATAGATAGATAGATAGATAGATAGATAGATAGATAGATAGATAGATAGATAGATAGATAGATAGATAGATAGATAGATAGATAGATAGATAGATAGATAGATAGATAGATAGATAGATAGATAGATAGATAGATAGATAGATAGATAGATAGATAGATAGATAGATCCAGTCTCTGTATTACCTGGATTACATCTAACATGACTACAGCTATGCAAAAGGTTAAACAGTTTCCTTTAACTTTTATCTTATCCTTTAACTGATATTCTGGTGCAGTGGTATTTATTTACTTAACCGCTAGATGGCAGCAGTGAGTGAAGTTGGTTGTCCTGTTCAGGTAAATACATGCACAGGAATTCAATTTCACTTCATTTAGGGGGAGCAGGGGCTGAGCTTTAAGCACAACAGCTTCTGGTATTTTGTGCCATGCTGTAACAAAATAATATTATGCATTTCCCTGTAAACTTTTAGTTTAAACACAAAAACACTCATTAATCACCACAATAAGATATGTCTCTTGTTTGTTTTCCACTATGTTACTGTTTCACCCATTACAATAGCTAAAGAAATTGTGTTGCCAGTATAGACCACAGATTTATTCTGCTGCGAGCTGTTGGTGTAAGTGGCTGTATTTACAGTGAGGCTTCCTCACTTTGTCTTTCTTTATTGCTTTCTTTCTTCCTAGGTGATAATAATTCAGCCCCAGGTTCAAAGCCAGAGTCAGCCAGAGATTAAAGCAGAACCCAAGAAAGCATCTGAAGAGCCTGTTCAGAGCTCTCCCCTGCCTGCCAGGAAGAAAAAAGCAGATAGCCCTGAGGTAGGGAAGAGGCGCCCTTTCGACCCCCCCACCCCTCCCCTCCCCTCCCTCGTGGGGGGCGCCTCCCCCCCCCCCCCCCCCCTCCCCCTCCCCCCACCCCACCCCCCCCCCCCCCAGGTACTGAGGTAGAGAGAGGGATCAACGCCTCCCCCCAGCTCCCCATGCGGCGGACTGGGGGTACACTGAACGTGTGGTAGAGACGAGGCAACGCCTGCTCCGTTGCGGCCCCATGCCCAGGTACGGGTCTGACCCCGTGGTGACTTGGCGAGGCAATGCCCTCCGTTACGGGGGGGGACCAGACAACTGAAAATGTTCACCTTTACCTTCATGATGTGCTACAGGCGTCCTAACGAACACTTCCAACTTTGAACTATGTGACACACGTACGGTGTAGTCTTTCTGGCTAAAACCGATTATCGATTGTAAGCAATACCTTCCGTCATGGAATAAAGACATATATATATATATATATATATATATATATATATATATATATATATATATATATATATATACACAGTGCCTGTAGAAAGTCTACACCCCCTTGAACTTTTTTCACATGTTGTTGTGTCCGTGCCTCAGAGTTTCATGTATTTAAATGAGGATTTTTTTCCACTTATCTACACACCGTACTCCACACTGTTAAGGGGAACAAAGTTTTTAGTGAGAAAAAAATTATATATTAAAAGTACAAAACTGAAAGATCATAATTGGATAAGTCTCCACACCCCTGAGTTAATACTTGGTGGAAGCACCTTTGGCAGTAATTACAGCTGTGAGTCTGTTGGGATAGGTCTCTACCAACTTTACACACTTAGATTTGGCAATATTTGAAAATTCTTCTTTACAAAACTGTTCAAGCTCTGTCAAGTTCCTTGGGGAGCATTGATGGACAGCAATCTTCAAGTCATGCCACAAATTTTCGATTGGATTTAGATCGGGCCTCTGACGGGGCCGCTCAAGGACATTTACACCTTTTTGTTCCTTAGCCACTCCAGTGTAGTTTTGGCTGTATGCTTTGGGTCGTTGTCATGCTGAAAGGTGAACTTCTGTCCCAGTTTCAGCTTTCTTGCAGAGGGCAGTAAGTTTTCCTCAAGGACTTCTCTGTAGTTTGCTTCATTGATTTTCCTTTCTGTCCTGACAAGTGCCGAAGTTTCTGCCGAAGAGAAACATCCCCATAACATGATGCTGCCACCACCATGCTTCACAGTAGGGATGGTGTTCTTTGGGTGATGCGCTGTATTGGGTTTGCGCCAAACATAACACTTTGCATTTAGGCCAGAAAGTTCCATTTTAATTTCGCTAGACCACAAAACTTTTTTGCCACATGGCTACAGAATCTCCTGAGTGTTTTTTTGCATACTTCAAACAGGATTCAAGGTGGGCTTTCTTATATATATATACATACACACACACACACACACACACATATATATATATATATATATATATATATATATATATATATATATATATATATATAACACACACACACACACACACACACCACACACACACACATATATATATATATATATATATATATATATATATATATATATATATATATATAATATATATATAAAGCTAAGCTAAGGCACAACTTCATTAGATCATTGGATTAGGTTATGTTAAAAACAAACCTCAATATGCTGAATTTTGACTATTTGTTTCTACAAAACGCAACAGTCCTTGCAGTCTATTCAGACACATTAAAACACTTCAATGGGAACTTCAGTAGAGCCATACAGTATTGTGGAGCTTAATGAGCCAAATGTAGCTCAAGAGCCATGTGTTGGGCAGCTTTGATCAGCAAGGCAAGCAGATAATCAAACACAGAGTACAAAGAAGTAGAGTTCACTTGTATTGGTTGCTGGTACAAAATAAACAGGCTGCAGTTCTTATCCTGGTGCTGACTCACACAAGCTCTCTAGCAGCAGAACTCCTGTCTTACCTACACATGGCCCTTTTACACAGCCCCCCTTGTCACAGCCTTCGTAAAAGACACTGACACCCCCTACAAAACTGCTTAATACCGCTTTAATTTGCAATCGCTCATTGCTGTGGATTGACGTGTTCGGAAAACACCATTCTAATTACTTTCCATTCCATTTTCACTGTTATCAGTTCAACTTTACATGCAATTTTGAAAAGTGTCTGAAGGTATGAGGCAATTGAACGTCACCTCTCCTCCACTTGTCCGCATATCTTGGAGCCTTCCTGGCGTGGTGTCCTTTTGAAAGCGAAACACACTCTCTGTCACTCTTCATTAGTGAAACGGGGATGGGTGACACTGAGAACACTGGGGGACCCACATGGACTATAGGGCTGTTCTAACATGTTGTACTTTTACAGACCTTTCAAATTTAAGAAGTTCTTAACTACAGTGAAAGGAACTTTATGTTAATCATGTTTCATAATCCATTTTTCGTACTGGCACTATCAGCAATATCGTTACAGCTTTCCTTTCTTTGATCATTGCTGATTTGGAACATACAGATATAAATAAATTAATAAATAAATAACTAAATAAATAAATAATCTCTTTAGATGAAAATATGCTGCTTTCTGGTAAAGCCTCACTTGCTCATTTGTAGTTTGAACTCCAGTGGTCCAGCAGCAATCAAGCCTTTTGACCATCAGCAAAGGAACCAGGATGTAGCAGTTTAGCTAGAGCATTTAATTATCCTAAATAACACGAAAAGACAAACAAAGAACCAAAAGCTTCCCTGCATAATAAGAGGGGGACCAATATTGATGTTACTAAAGATAACATGGGCAATTTGAAAGCACTGCTTAGAACTCCTTTTAAATCAGTAGGATATACAGATCATGGGCCAATCATGGGCCATTCCATTCCAGGTATAACAGGAAAAATGCTATAAAGAACTACTTCAGGGTCTGGTTTAATTGGTTGAATTAAACAATGTAGAACAGGGTTGGAACAAAGACCAGGAGTGGAAGGGCCAGCTTTGGCCACCTCTGGTATAGACCACCATTTGAAGTAGATTTGACTGAAACTGCAGAGTAACCTTTTTTGGAAAGCTCACTATACTTTTGTTAGCAGATCCTGATAACATATATTGCTCACTCAGACTCTCTAGCGAGCACCGCTGCAAGAAAAAAAGCAATCCATTCCTTTCCTGCTGGATGGGAAGTGTAATTGAATCAGGTTTAAAGGATTATCTGTGGAGAAGGGAATAAACAGGCACTGCACTGAAAAGGACAATGTTTGAGCCATTTTTCTTTAATCAACAAAAGCAAACAAACAAACACAGACATAAGAGTCCCCTCCCCCTGATATAATGACCTGTCACTCCCTTTGGGCTGTGGATTAGCTGGTTGTACGCAGCCCCGTGAGACTGTGCTTAATTGATGTCAAAGAGACAGCCTCTTGGCAGTAGGTTCAGTTCAATTGAATGATTGATTAGCAATCGAGTCTCAGTACAAATGCATAAAAGCAGCATGTTTTCACTCACTCGGGGTTGTGTGTTCGGGAGTGGAGAACGTGACAGAGAGAAGAGAAACGTAAAGTAAACAATATCAGTTGCTACGAGTGCTGGAAGGACCAGCACCGTACTTGTTTTGTGTAGCGTTAGTCCACCCTGTTTTGTTAGTGTCTACTCGTTTTGTTTGTCTATTTATTTTGGCTGCAAGTGCCGTGTCTTGTTTTGGTGTCAGTGTTTTTGTACAACTGCTTTATTTTCTGGTAATAATAAACTGCGTAGCAGTGCATTCATTCATTATTTTACTCGCAGTGCTGTGTAATCATTTCTGGTCTGACGTCACCCACTACAACCATTTTTGTGACAGAGCTACAGTACAAACTCAATGTTACAAACTCCACACTTATTAACTGACCAATGAAACACACCATTTACGGTGTTAAGAGATAAACACAACTCTCCTGGCTTATGTTTTGTTTTGTTTTTATTATTCAGCATTTTAAAGCTATAGAAACTCGATTATTAGAGTAAATATTGAATAAACAATGGAGAACTGATGTTTCAGACATTTTGCATGTCTGTAGCTTTCAAGTTGTACTGTAAAATATAAACACTGTCCCTAACCCTTCCTATTGGCTGTGACCCCACCCCCCAGTTCCTTCACTGCTTAGCCTTGCTTTTGGTTTGCTGCTTGTTGCTTTGAGATAGCCCAGTGCTCACCCCTCAAATCTAATGATTGCTTGTTTTTTCCTCCCCCTTAGAAAATTGCCTTCATGGTTGCACTTGGCTTGGTCACAACAGAACACTTGGAAGGTAAGATGTGTCCCAATAATTACATTACTGGTATAGGCAGTGGTGTAACTTTAATTTCAAAAGTGGGGGCCACTTTCTGTAGCCGGGACATAGACAATTAAAAATAAACGTTCATTTCATTCAGATTAGCCTTTGCGGTTCATTTTTACACCATTTGTTGGGCTGAGCCGAAGGGTAAATGTCATTATCAAGAGTCTGTAGGGAGGATTTTACAGGATAAGCAAATGAACTACTAAATACATCTAAAGAACAAAAAACTAAACTGGACGTATTCAAAGAAAAGCACAGCACAGTGTGGCCTAGACTTGTGCTCATTAGAAGCTCTGAAAAGCATTTTAATATCATACATTTTTGTATAGGCAGACATTTCACGCAAGGTTTTTTTTTTTTTAATTTTTTTTAGGTTCTCTTCCTTGAAGTAAAATACAATATAGAGATAAAGGAATATTTTCATGGGGTCACAACTGACAAAATCTACTGTGAGGACTGGTGGCTTGAGTTGAAGCCACCAGTCCTTGTATTGCGAAAACACATTCCTGCTTATTGACTGTAATGCCAAGGACGTTTTTATTTCCATACAGAAATCCAGAGCAAGCGGCAGGAAAGGAAGAGGAGGAGCACAGCCAATCCGGCCTACAGTGGTCTGTTCGAGCCTGAGGTACGCAGCACATTCCCTGCTCGTTAGAGTGGAACTGAGATCACTAGAGGGCTGATTCCCATGTACTCATGTATCAGAAGTTTTGATTAGGAATTTGGTTTGCTGATTGCACCTCTACTGGTAACTAGGATTAGATGTATTTTATGGGGGCGAATGTATGTAGTTAAAGGATACATGCAAACAGGTATATTGTATCTCATGTGTCTTTTGTCGTTCCTCTCTCTTCCAGCGCAAACGACTTGCATCAAACTATCTAAATAACCCCTTGTTCCTGACAGCAGGAGGTAAGCGGTGTTTGTTAGCCCCACTATTATTATTATTATTATTATTATTATTATTGGCAGGGTAATAAGGCTACATGAACTAGCAATGTTTCTGAGATACTTGTCCAAAAGCCAAAATATATTTAAATAAGCTGTAAAGATCTTGATAAATGTTCTGTATTACCTTTGTGTCGTTGGAATGCGTTGCTGAAACGGCAGCACCATTCTGCCTCATTAGTGTATACTAGTCAGAAAGAAGAGTACAACTGACTCTTCTTAAACATTTCACTTCATGCTAATAAAAAGCTCTCCTGGTTTTCAGTTACTGATGTCAAGATGAAAGCTTTGAGCTCAGTAAAACAAGGCTCGATCTTTCTAGTTAAATAATAAATAAAAATTAGTTGGAAACTCTATAATAATGAGCTTTAAACAACATCGTTTTTCAAGGTAGCATGCAACTTTTTATACTAACTGGTTTTCATTTAACTACCTTAGCAGCGCTTGAGTAAAAACAAAAGCATTGAAACTCAGAAGGAGGAATTACCTGCAATGCGAAACAAATAACAAAAAACTCCCCTGAACCAAATCAAAAATAACATCTGAACCATTCTAACCCTAACATGCATGTTAACAGTCCATTGTTGAGCTTACAATAGAAATGTAGCCATTGCATAGGGAAGCACTACACTGACTGATAAAAATGGCCGCCAAACAGTAAACAGCAAGTGACATTACAACTGATCAGTTCTTAAAGTGCTGTTACGACTCAGCAGTTGTCAGCATTAAACCCTAGCGGTTCTTCTCGTTGAAATGCATGGCTGTAACCTAACCCTGTTGCTGTCTCCAGAACGCATAACCTGCCAGTCTAATGCCAGCTATTAACCTCTCTTCTGCTTCCCATTTGTACGCCAGCCAATGAGGATCTCTGTTGGAAGGTATGTGAAGTGTGACCTCATGGCCTCGGTCATGTGACCACATGGTGTTTGTGTGTTTTCGGTGTTGCATGCCATGTTGTCTGTAAACAGTGGGGATGTGTGATCTGGGCCCTGTTCCTTGTAGCTGGTTTAACTAATTCAGGCTAATCAGAGGTTAGCCAGATTCGATTAACCTGATAATTGAAGTCAGGCTATCTCCGTTCCTCGACTGCGAATACAGGCTAAAAGTGTCCCGTTAACTTGATTCCGACTTAAGAAATCCAGGTAATTGTGCGTACTCGCAGAGCACTGAATCAATGATCCTCACGAAAGATAACATCAAAAGAGAGAGCAACTTTTTTTACCCTGATTGAGAAAGAGTTTATAATGGAAAGTTTTGAGAAGTATAAAAGCATTATCACAACTAAATGCAACACTGCTGCTGCTGCCAAGTCCAGAGAGGAAGCATGGAAAAGAAATTGCAGATAAGCTAAATGCGTACGTTTTTTTTTTTTTTTTTTTTTTTTTTTTAATTTGTGGAGCACCGCACATGCGACAATGATGTCGCAGGATCTGTCACAGTTCATCTGAGAATAATTGAGGTCAAGTCATGGATGATGTTCAGTATTATCCAAAGTCTGAAACCTACTGTCTAGCACTGGCATTGTGTAATTGTCATTAAAATGTTGGACTATTTGCATCATTTGCATGAATTGTAGCTCATTTTTTATTTCATTTAAGTGATAGTGTCATAAGTACATGTACATTAATGCTGTGAAAGGATTTCCTGTTCACAAAATCCGCCTCATTTGGTCCTGAGGGTGCCTTGATGGGGATCTGACTGCAGTCCACAGCACCAATGACGTTGGGGAACTCTGCATAATAACGTAGCCTACTTAATAAACGATAACGATGGGATTACCTATTCATTCATTCATTAAATTGCATATAACCTAGTAAATTACCTGTGATTGCATAGAAATGGCGTTTCCCCTTGTATGTCCCGGAAATGTGATGAACACATTAAGAAATCTCTTTAGGGGGAGATAGACCCTTCGGACTGCACGGCATGCAGAGGCTTTGCCGATATTTTCAGCATTGCCAACTGAGTATAGGAATGCACCACTAGCAAAAAAGTGCAGCATATAGTCTGCGTTGCTGTCAACGCACGGCTGCCCCGGGAGGTATGGGCAATGTACGGCTCAAGTAGATTTGTTAGGTAAATGATACCTTGCCGCCTGAATCTATAGAACTCAAATACAAAAACATCTGCTGCAAAGGATCTTGGCGATCTCTCAGTACTCTTTTCCTACAAAAAACTAATCTAATTCAAATTGTTCCTTGATCTATGGGATTTCTATAGAAGGGCACTGCCATTTTAGAGGGTTGTGTCAAGCGCTTTCATGGGTAGAAGTCGAGTTTTTATACACAGATCCAGCTAACTGCGCTGGAGCAGGTTTAAGATTAAGGATGTGTTGCTATGGTAACTTAGTCGGCTAGACTTTAAGCTTGCTTCAAGGAATGGAAAAAGCCAGACTTCTGTCAAGTTATCCTGAGAGTTATCTGGCTAACTCAGTTAGCCAGCTATGAGGAACAGGGCCCTGGTCCTTGCAGTGTGGAGTATGGAAACATTGCACTGGTTTCATTTATATATTAGTTTGCAGGATGACATTGTGTTTCCTGTGTGTGCAGGATGACATTGTGTTTCCTCTCCTGTGTGCAGGATGACATTGTGTTTCCTGTGTGCAGGATGACATTGTGTTTCCTCTCCTGTGTGTGCAGGATGACATTGTGTTTCTTCTCTTGTGTGTGCAGGATGACATTGTGTTTTCTGTGTGTGCAGGATGACACTGTGTTTCCTCTCCTGTGTGTGCAGGATGACATTGTGTTTCTTGTGTGTGCAGGATGACACTGTGTTTTCTCTCCTGTGTGTGCAGGATGACATTGTGTTTCCTGTCCTGTGTGCAGGATGACATTATGTTTCCTGTGTGTGCAGGATGACATTGTGTTTCCTCTCTTGTGTGCAGGATGACATTGTGCATGATGAACACTGTGCAGTGTGTAAGGATGATGGGGAGCTGCAGCCCTGCGATACCTGCTCCCGAGCCTATCACCCCGACTGCCTGGATCCCCCACTCAAGACGCTTCCCAAAGGGATGTGGGTGTGCCCAAAGTGCCAAAAAAAGGTACGTGCCCAGGGAGACCACCCCTCACACTACCCTTCACTGCATGCCTTCAGGGATCTGCCCAGCGGTTATTTCAAATTCACATGGCTGTGCTAACACATGTTTCTAGTTGGAATTTTCAACCTTATATATATATATATATCTATATATATATATATATTATATATATATATATAATATATATAAATGGTTGCTGTAACACATGTGTGGGACACACACACACACACACACACACACACACAATCAATTATCATTAAGACAAACTCAGATTAAACACATTTCTTGATATTACAAATTTTCCACATGGTCCCAGCCTAATTTAACAGTCGCTTACTATAAATGACTTGTTATAATCCAAATTCACTTAACAAGAATTTCCTGTTTGTATTGAATTATATTGGAGTCCCTCTTGGGAAGAACATATTTAATAAAACAAATTGCCCTTGTTCGAACGGCTGACTGTAAAGGAAATTGGTAAATGTATTAACTTGCATCAGATTAGCGTCTCTCTTCTGTATGTTTTTGGACTACTGCTCTTAGGATGCATTTCGAGTTGCCATAGTGCTCACATATCAATGCCATTTCCATGAAGCATAGAAATGAGTGACCAGCGCAAACAAAACATGCATGATCAAACGACAGTGGAGGTTCTGAAAGCGGAGGATAATGCACCGCTGCACAAGAAAAAGAAAGATTTCAACATTCCCACAAACATCAGCCATTCTAAAAAAACAGGATACAGTACTGCAGGTCTATGAACAGCAAACTGTGGATGCAAGTTGTTAGCGTTTCTGATTTGCTCAACACCCTGATATTGAGGACACCTTGCTTTTGTGGTTTAAAAATGCATATTTCAAGTTGCAATGTATACTTTTTAAAAGTCAATTTCTAACTGTATTTTCAATAAAATGCACAGTACTTTTAAATAATGTATAATACTTGTCATTGTACTGTAATTACAAAGATTTCAGATTTGACTTCTGTAAAAACTGACAGGATGCGTTTTGCTTAGACTCCTGATAAGAATTACTGACAAGCCAGTCCCTTGAAATTCGTATTAATGAGAGTTGACTTCAGCAGACTTGCTTTTTAACCGGGAGATACACTCTACATTTATTTTTTGGTGTATTGCCACTGAAGGAGATTATATATATATATATATATATATATATATATATATATCCATATTTATATAGAGCACCTTTTCATCCCGGCTTGCTTTATAACTAGACAGCTAAGCCCTTTATCAGTCCCCAAACAAAAGTATCACAATACCGTTTCTTTCTTTCTACATTCAGGCCAATGCATCTACCCAGCCAACAAAACCTTTGCCAGACATCTGTTTATATGGTTAGCCTTTACTATACACAAGTGTTTCCCATTAACAAACCCTGCATTTCTTAACTCTTGGCCAGCTGAGGATTCTGGGTAATGTAGTTTCGGTGCCACTTTTTAAATTACCAGGACTACATTTTTCCTTTACAAACTGCGATTTAGCCTGACCCTGACATATCTTCTCAGATATTGGAAAGTATATGGATATATATTATATATATATAATATATATATATATATATATATATATATATATATATATATATATATATATATATATATTATATACACACATACACATACACACACATACACATACTTAATCATAACAACTTCTGAGTTTACTCTGAGCTTGTTGCCTATACACTGTGGCTAATAAAGCTTGTATTAAAACCTCGAATGGATGAAACTGCCATGCAGTAGGGGTCTTACTTCCATCCCTGAACAATGTCACAATTTCCAAGCAGTTGCTTAGAGTCTGATGTGTTTCAAAACCAATAATAAAGTGTGTTTGTTCAACAGGTGCTGAATGAAGACAGCATGGCGTGGCCTGAGAACCTGGCCATTGTCCACTCCTACATCACACACAAAGCAGGTATGAAGAGAACACAGAGACACATTGGAACAGCACGATCTGTTTGCTCATCTTTTTCATGTTTACTAAGAGCTCTTGAAGGGAGAGACCAAAAAAATAAAGAAATCCTGGAAATATCACACTGCACCATATAAAACAAAATTCCTTGAAAATATTAAAATGTATTCTTTTAAACCTTGTTAAAGGTGTTTGGAATTGGATTTGAGGTGCAATGCACTCCGTTGCTGAAATTAGCCATCCTTGTCTGTGCTGATGCATTTAGTGATACAGGGATAGAAATAACTCTCCTATTGCCTAGCACTTTACAGGTTTTACTATGAGCTTGATTAGCCACAGTGTATAGGTAACAACCTCAGATGTGTCTTATTAAACCCTTAATAAAACCAGGAATGGATCAAACTGCTATGCAATAGGAGTCTTATTTCCATCCCTGAGACAGATTGCACAAACGTCTCAGCCCTAGGGGTTTTATAATTTTAATTTATAAAGGGAATATATTGGTGTGTGTGTGTGTGTGTGTGTGTGTGTGTGTCTATCTATATATATATATATATATATATATATATATATATATATATATATATATATATATAGGGGAGGAAACTGTAAGTTGAGGTAATGTATTTTACCCTTTCATCTCTTGGTATGGCTCCAGGTGCCTCCAAGTGCACAGGGGCGATACTGTTACTGTTATACTGTTAGTTTCACGGGGGTCTGTTTTTGTGGTTGAACAGTGAAGGAGGAGGAAAAGAGGAAGCTGCTGAAGGGAAGTGTACAGTTGAAGAGTGAGCACAAACAGCTGGATGAGAAAGAGAGGCAGCTGGGCAGCTCAATAACGGTACCACACTCTACATGTATTCTATTCTGCTCCTGTGTTGATCACAGTTCCACACTCTGCATGTATTCTGTTCCTGTGTTGATCACAGTTCCACACTCTGCATGTATTCTGCTCTTGTGTTGATCACAGTTCCACACTCTGCATCTATTGTGTTCCTGTGTTGATCACAGTTCCACAACTCTGCATATATTCTGCTCCTGTGTTGAGTTCGGAAATGTACTGGGTTGCAGCACCTAATTTCCAAAGGCCACTAAGAAACATCTTTAGGGTGCATTTAGAAGCCCTTAAACTTGGGACAGATTTTTCTACGAGATGAGCAGTAACTTTAAGCCCAATGTATCTTTCCTCTATGAAAGACTGATGGTCCTTATTCAAAATGTGGCTTCTCTCAGAAGTGCAGGACTAGGCTATATGACTGTAACACAAACACTGAAATATATTTCTTTAGCACTGTGGCCTGTACGTTTCGTGTTATGTAATTCCTAGAGGCATGCCCTGTAACGAGTATTACCAAGTATGTGTAACTAGTATGCCAAAACTCTGCCCACTTCTGATGGTAAAAAAACAAAATTACACATAATTTCAAATCTAAAATCACTGTTAAGAAACGACAGAGCACTGTCTGATCACCCTGAGTGCTGAAATGTGTTTTAAGTCACTTCCAGTTTTAGCTCAGTTCACATCAGAGTATGATAGGGGTTCCCAGTACTACGATAAGAGTACTGGGAAACCCCAAGCACTTCCTAACATGACCCATCAAGAGTATTACTGCAGTCTTCTCCTCCCACGCACTGCACTCCTGAACAGACTAACTCCAAGATCTCTCATTTCTCCGTTACAGAAATGTGTGGATTTGAAAAACAGCCTGCTGGCGGTGCAGAGGGGAACGCAGGCCTCCTTGGAGCGGCTGAAGGCTCTAATCCGACTCATCCAGAGAGACCAGGTGATCCAGGTGACCATGACTGCCACCACCACAGCAGCTTCCCCTCTCCTCACCATCCCCTGGATCAAGCCCACGAGCTGCGGCAGCCCCGCCCCTGTCTCTGCCGCCAGCACTGCCAGCAACCCCGCCGGCGCCCTGCAGAAAGGCCTGCCTCAGGCCCAGGGCAACAACTGACATGCCTGGGGGGAGTCAAGATACAAGCCGAGCACCGCGAGCATCATCTAAAGAACAATTAACTCTTTTTATAGGTCTGAAACACCATAGAAAATACTAACCAATGCAGTTTATAGACAGCTGTTGTGGCAATCCTATATCCCACAAACAGTTTGTCAATGCATATTTTGTAACTCCGACACCTTCAGTGCTTATGAGATTTTTTGTTTTTTATTCTTGGCCTTAATGTACTTATGAATTTAAAAAAGAAAAAACGGCCGATAGAAAAAAAATAGTATTCAGTACGGCAGATGTTTTTTTTTTTTTTTTTTTTAAAGTTCTGCACATAGTGAGAGACACAAACTAGTTATTAGTAGCAGTAGTTATTTCTTTAAAAAAAAAAACATTGGAAATGTGGGACTGTCCTTTTCAATCTGATTAGGTTCTCCAAGTCTGCCGTGTGTATTCAGGTGAAAGGGGGCTGGGGGAAATGTTTTCATTTTTTGTGTCTGGATCAAAAGAGCCTTCAAACAAAACAAAGAATCATTTTTCAGTATTACAGTTCAGATATTTAAAACAAACAAAAAAAGACATTACGGAGTTGAGCATTTCTCATGAAAAGGAAGTATTTTCCTGCTGATGCCTATCGATTATGTGAAGTATTGAAGAGGGATCACAGAACAACTCTTTTGTTATTTTTCTTACAGGTCCAAACTTGCTGTCGATGTATTTTCTCACATATTGATTTTGTGCAAAGATGTTATTATTTCCGCTTGCACCTTATTGTAGATATTTTCTGGCAAGCCTAGTGTTGATTATTTTATGTTCGTCTGTAAGTGTGTGTGGGGGTGGGGGCGTTTTTTTTTATTTTTTTTTTCCAATATACTTTTGCCAGTACAGAAAATATGCCAAAAAACTTTAAATTTTTGTACTGCAGTTAATTTTTATTTTATTTATTTATTTTTAATTGTAATATTAATAATAATACTAATACTAATAATAATTATATGAATTTATACACCTGGCGTGTCGCTTGCCAAAAAACATCCACTATATGGTACAAACATAAACTGCCTCAAGTGAAACGTCTGGAGGTTTCATTACAAATATATCAGAATTTGTTTTACAGGGGCTGCAAAATGATGAAGGTTTGTATTTTGTGAAGACCTTCCTTTTTTTGTCCTTGTTACTTGGATATTGTTAAGCGAGAGAAATCCAAGAACACTTTTACTAGTTAGTCTTCCTGATAAACAAAGGGACAGACTGGGCCTTTTCTAGGCCTCAGGCCTATTGTTTAATTTTGAGGCTATTCTCACTATAGCCTTTCATTCAGACCCTGAGGCCTACATTGGTAGGAAGTGTTAGGTGACAATTTTTTTGCTGTTGTTTTTACTAATGTTAAACGATAAGGAAAAAAAAGAAACGCTAGTTTGATTTATTGGTATATTGTTTTTTTTGTTTGTTTGTTTTTAAATAAATATGCAGTATCCCTTTGGGTGCAAAAATTTATAAGGTAAACCTAAATAACTGTTGAGAAAGGTATAGAGCATGTACAGTAAATACTAGTCTGCTTTCTGTGGATGGGCTGTTGGGTTTGCTGAAAGGTGTGATGGTTCTGTATTGTTTTTTGGAGGGAGCTGAATCTTTATAATTGGTTTCTGAAGGCTACCACTGTATTACAACGGGTCATCCTAATGACAGGTTTCGAAGTCCTGTCCTGTACAAATCTACAAGGGTCTGCCTGTACTGTCTTCACACAAAATACGCTTTAAATCCCCCAAAACCCATGTTGAATGTCAATATAATATGGATTCACCCTGTTTTTCACACAACTGCGGGCTGTTGGGAAGAACGAGTACCCTCTGGGTATTCATCCTTTAAAATAATCCATAGGATTTGTGCCATTGTCCTCTAGCTGTATCTGTAGATCACACCCTTTTCTATAGTTTTCTATCATTTTTTACAGCTCTGTAAAACTGGCGGTAATTCCTTGAATTTTCTGTAGATTTCTGTAAATACTTCTAGATTTCTAGACGCATTATACTTTCTGCTTAAAAAACTATAAGAACTTTCTTATACAAACGTCATGGCCAGTGCCTTTGTCAGTGTTATTATGTGTTTATCATATTGCCCAAATCTAAAAAAAATAAAATAAAACATGACTTTACACGTAACCTTTTCACAAAAGGGTTGCTTTGTTCTGTTTTTAAATTTGTTTCTAAGTGACACTCAACAAGAGCAATAACTGCTAGTTTACTAAAAGGATGTAAACTTCACCGGCCAGGAGCTCTCCAGCTTACTTGTCCTTTTCAAAGAGTGGAAAAAGAAAACAGGCAGCTTTCAAACAAACACCTGGTGTGAAGACAATACAAGAAGGCTGCTGCACAGACCCATGGAAAGCAGTGTCCCTATTCAGAAGCCAGTTCCGAAGTTTTGCTGGGTATGTAGGACCTAGGAGTTGGTTTGTGCAGAAACAAGCACTGAAAGTCACACGACGCCACTCTGGCAGGACAGTTAAGATATACAGTCACCCTGTGCTTTCTTTGGTGATCAGTGATTAATTTGCTTTAATAGTCTTATCCAGACACTAAGGACACTGAAAAGGTCCTGTCCCGAGAAGGTCCCAGTTATGTGTGTACTTATTAAAAAACAGACAGACTGACTGTGACATAATGTTCTGTTTCTATCAGAACTGACCTTCAGGGAGCAGCCAGCCCACATGTTTTCTGCAGCAAGGATTCAAAGATTGCACCTGGGTTACAAATAACGAATGTCTGCAGAGCTGCATAGCCCTCAGGACAGACTGTTCAGGATTTAAGTGGAAGCTCTAGTGAACAGTTGGTACACCCTAAATGTACAGTTGGCATGATTTTATCAATTACCAGTTGGGTTCAATTGTGTAAAAAGTTCACAGGAAAGCTAAGTAACTTTAACTTCAAACTGACTATTAAAGAAGATAAATAAAATATCTAATCAAATTGTATTTACTGACTAGGAATTTATTGTGGAAGTTTAGACGGTAGACTGTACCTAAACTTGTGTTAACTGAATATGTGCTAGCTTTCTCTCTAAGGGTTATTAGTATCAGCAATGGCCAAGAAAAGAGGCAAATACTGTAGCAAGAATGCAACAAGTTGTAACAATTTATGCAGCAGTTTTTTTTGTTCTTTTTTTATGCAATTGAACCTTACATTAATATACAAAACTAGCAAGTGCATATTGAAATGTTAGGTAACTGTCTGAATAGTTTTTGTCCCACTGTAAAATAAACAATACTTTAACAAGAACACAGATCCCTAATATTAAAAGCAACCTGCCGAATACTGATTGTAACCACAGGTATTGTAACCCATTCAAATCTTAGAACCTTTGCAGTACAGGTGTAACAGAAAGCGTGGGAATCTGGTGTCCAGAGAGGTTATTCTGAAACGATACCCATCACTCTCCCTCACCAAGGACTTGGGGATGTACTCACGTGATGTGAGATTCTTTTATTGCATATCATCCGCTGGGAAAGGCTTTCCAATTCACCTGTGGTC